>NW_027305501.1:0-300000 GCF_039555335.1 Amphiura filiformis
CGCCAAACAAAGATGAAGACAATTGAAAAATAGAAAAAACAAATTCACATATCTCGTCCAATAATGGAAAGAAATTAAAACTAGACATTATGCTCACAGAGCACGGCCCTTAGGGAGTGTTCAGAAATACTGGTAAAAAGGGAGGGGGCCAAAAAAGTTTTGGACCTTAAAAGAAGGGGGGACCAAAAAGTTTTAGTTTAGGTGGTAGGAAAGGGGGGCCAAAAAAGTTTTCCGCTTTAAAACCCAAACTTTTCGCGCGCTTCGCGCGCTTCGCGCGCATTGAGACACTCTTAATAACTTTTAACATTGGCAAGTTTGGGTTTTCAGTGCTTTTGTTTGAAAAATGATGGTACTTAATGTACACATATCTATTAATTAATATAACATTAAAGATGATCAGCAACATGCAACATCTGGGTTGGTCTAACAAATACTGGCACTTTTTATCGTAGAATTTTATATTTCTTCAAACATGATTATGTACCAATCTGATCAAAATACAACTAAATCAAGAAAATATTGCAAATACATTGGATTTTTTTGCACGTAAACTGCACACTTCAGTTTATATTTCTTATTGCAAAATTATTTTGTACACATAGGCCCATGGGTAGATTTACCATATAGGGCAGAGTGGGCACAGGCCTATGTGCCACGGTCTTTGGGGGCCAAAACTGATACCTATGTACATTTGTGTGACCAAATTAATCTCATATTTGACCATTTTAGCTTTTTGCATATAATATAAATTAGTTCCAATTTTAACAATATTTGACCATTCAAGCTTCAATATGGCCAAATTTTAGCATTTTGTACTATCATAATAGCCACGGATCCAAATTATATGCTGATGTGCATATGAACCTCAAAATAAATCCTCTATTTCATTAATACCTGTAAAATCAGATAAACACCCTGATTTGGGACAAATCTAAATTAAGTATAAATGAAAATTTCCTTGTGCTTGTATTTCATGCACAATTGCCCCACCGGGAATGTTTCAAACATTAACCTCCCTCAATGACATGTGACCCAGATACCACACCACTGGAAACAACACTATTAAGTATAATGTTTGTTATACGATAATGGGGGGGGGGTCAAAAAGTTTTGTCTGTCAAAAGAGGGGGGTCAAAAAAGTTTAGCGGTCCATGGGGGGGGGGGGGTCAAAAAGTTTTCGAGCGAAAAATTGGAGGAAGACCAGCCCCCCTACCAAAGTATTAATGAACACTCCCTTAGCCAGTGAAGTTGAAATCTTGAAATCAACCTACTATCTGTTCAATGAGCTTTAAGATATTTTAAGATATTTGAAAAAATTAAAAATAGTGGCCAAAGTCATCAAAGTAAAGTGTTAGTACAGCCTTAGACCTAACGTGATTTATACTTTTCAAATTCCAAAGTTCAATTTAAAACCCCATTTCTTTTCAATTTTGTCTCATTTTAGGCAGTTACTTGGGCCCACCTTTTTACAAATTGAGTGGGACGATCCATTCTCAACTTAGGACATAGACCCTATCCAATTTAACTATCTGTCTACCAATCTGTCCTGCCATTCCGGTTATTGGGTAGGTTCTATAGGTGATGATGGTCCACCGGTTTTTGTTACACGAAATTAGGGCATATATAGCGCGATTACGTTTTATGCATTACATTATTCTGAGCATTATTTTTTCCCTAAACAATGACATACATGACATTAAAATTATGGATTTCGTTCTTATATGTCAACTGGTTTACAATGTATTATTGAGTTTTGTTTAATACCATCATTCCTTCCCAAGAATATCAGCATTCGCTTGACTTTTCTGTAACCTGATTGTTTTAAATAATATTTTCTTGTACACAAATTCTTTTGTTTCCAAATGTCCTTCTCATAGTTTGTATTCACCAAACAAAACGAAATAACAAATTGAAAATAAATATGTAGTTTTATAATAGGCCTATAGCCATACACCTTCTCAGACCCATTCGCAAAATAAATAAATAAATAAATAAATAAATAAATAAATAAATAAATAAATAAATAAATAAATAAATACGCAAGGAATGTATTCATATAAGCTGGGCCTATTTCAGAAAACCTTAGTTCATAAATAATAACGTAATTTTTCAACAGTAGGGTTTCAACACAAATTAGGCATACTGGCAAATATATTTATTTTTTTTATATTATCGGACACAATAGAACAATAGACCCTTCAGTGCGTTGGTGCACATAGCCATAGCAGCTGAAAGCACCAACCCTCTCAACAACCCCTTAACTTATGTCCGGCAAGGTCCGCAGAGCTGGCATAGTATTTTTTCGCGGGCAACTCAACCCAAACATCCACGTGGTGCCGGATGGGTAACTCTAACTTGGGCAATGGGGAACAGGCTTGGATGCGAGGAAGTCAGCTAGCGGAGGATCATGTAAAAGGTTTTGCCACGTTCTAGCGCTTCCTCGGCTGAGGTTTTTAAAAACGCCTGCAAGGAAATGAAACCACCGTACGAGTATACAGGAAGAGACATACAACGTGGCATCAAGCTGGTAGAAACTAAGATGCAGTGAAGCATATAACGTTTTGTGATTGAACAAAGATATGCAGGTGAATTTTGACAAAGGAGTAGGCTAAGTACTGGCGTGAGTTGAAAGCGCCATTTAAATCTATACAAAAAACAAAACAAAACAAACAAACAAACAAAAAACCCTTAATTTACCTCATTCTTCAAGCCCTGCACTCTACCAGGGGCTTATGGTTTAAGCCTGTTTGATATCCATATTTCGCGATAAGTGGTTCTTTGTAGCCCTGCGTGGCAAATTAGTTGGATCCAAATTTAGCGATTAGTGGTTCTTGTTGTAAGGATCCATAGCTATCAAACCCAGCTCCAAAGCATATACTCCTATTTATTATGAAAATACTAGTTTCTATATTCTATGCTGTCAAATTTTTATTAAAATACTGTTGGTCACTGTTACATTAAGGTTACTCTTGCTTGGTATGATAATTTATTTTCTTGACCTACATTTTTGTTAAGGGAAGGGGTATGAACGTTTGGACAGTATTTATTGTGGGACATTAGAGCACATCAGACATATCGAATGGTATTCTGAATACGAAGAATGTCCTTCTGATATCAAATAATTTTGCAATGTAATACACATTTTATGGCAAATAATTAAAAATTGATATTTTTGATATTTAACAATACTCGAAGTAAATTTTATAAATCTGATGATTTATACTTAAAGTGTATGTAGGTGGGATGAAAAGCTGACGATCAATTGAAAATTTGACCTTTGAAGATTGAAGATATGGATTTTTTCCCAAAACACCAAAAATATTAGGTCATTTTGGGAAAAAAATCCATATCTTCATATTGAAAGGTCAAAATTTTCAATTGATCGTCAGCTTTTCCTCCCAGCTACATACACTTTAAGAATATATCATTAGATTTATAAAATTTACTTCGAGGACTGTTATTATATCAAAAATGTGAAAAATATCAAATTTTTAATAATTTGTCATAAAATTTGTATTATATCGTGAATTTCAAAAATGAAAATTATTTGATATCAGAAAGACATTCTTCGTATTCAGAATGCAATTCGATATGTCTGATGTGCTCTCATGTCCCACAAAAATACTGTCGAAACGCTCAAAACGCTCATTCCAGATCCACTAAGTCAACTTGACGTGATAAATTATCCTGCCATGTCGATATCCATTTTTTGCTAAGTTGACTTGGCATGATAATTCCTTTCGCCAAGACGTCATCCATTTTTTGTATGTAGACTTGGCATGATAATTTATCTTGCCATGTTGACTTACATTTTTGGTAAGTTATCTTGGCGAGATTTAACTTATATCATCATGTGGACATAATACTGAGGATGGTATATGTGACCCGTTACAGCAAAAGGTACCTTAAGTCGGGAGCTGCATATGCCTTATTTTGCTAGTAACAAATGCATTCTAAACCAATCATTAATCCTATTGTTGTAGAGGATAATAAGCTTGTACCTGTCTATAGAACTGTTTGTTATACAGCTCTAGTCTTTATTTGATATGGCTAATCCCTGTTCAAGTGGCATGAGTGGTGGGTTACAAAAGCATTGTATTGTATTTGTATAGGTATGTATTAGCCACCCACTAACAATGAGGAGGACATTCCTGAACCTCGTTGACTTGTAAATGATTTGAAATGACCGCCACTTCAGATTGTCATTATTGTTTGATATTTTCTGCCAACATTGGGGAAAAAGAGACACTTGTAGCAGCCGACATAAGGTACCTTTCGCTGTAACGGGTCACATATGTATCAAGCTGGGACAGTTGCGTGAAAGTAGTATTTCTAGTATTTTAGTGTAGATTTAATACCCACGATGTTTTTTTAGTGTGCCGGTTTCAGATAAGGGGCTGGGCAATAATGAGCCCTGGTGGGAAGGTAAAATGGGGGAGGGGGGGGGGGGGGGGCACGAATTTTTTGGTCAGCCGAACAGGGGAGCAAACAATTTTGGTAAGCCGAAGGGGGGGTAAGCGATTTTGGCACACATTAATTCTTGGGGCGCCTTTTAAATAAAACGCTCTAAAAAGTTTCGGGAAAACAGTACGGAAACGCTTAAATATGCGAATTTTCCTGCTCGTTGCGCTCACACGGTTTGCAAATTGGCCTGTTAAAGGGGGGGGGCAAAGATTTTTTTTGAAATTTCACCCCCCTCATAATTATTGCACAGCCCCTAATACATAGTTTTTAGCGTGCAAGGTTTATGGGCTATATGCCCGGGGGGGGGGGATGGCACTTCAATTTGAAATGGATATAGGTGTAGGGCTGGCGCTTTCGCACTAAGGGGCATTCGGTGAGAGCAACATGTAAAAAATATGGGGTAATTGGGTGAGAGCATGATTTTTGGCATTCGGTGAGAGCAAAATGTAAAAAATATGGGGTCATTGGGTGAGAACATGACCTTTTTTTAAATGGAATCTTTGGGTGAGAACCAAAACAGCGCCACAAAAACCTCGAAAATCGAATTTCTAGTTCTAAATGGCTTCAAATTTCTTTATTTTTTCAAAATAAGTAACAAAATCAGTGATAAATGAAAGTTGCTGTTCAAATTGAACTTGTAAGGGTCTTTGGGTGACAGATCAAATGGCATAGGGCCTGCACTTTGGCTCGTTTTTTTCAGGTTTACATGGTCCAATAATCACAAGATGACTGACATGTGGTAACAAAGGAAGCAGTCACTGCAATTTGATTATGTCCCATATGATTGGCCATTCAAGACACCCCTGTGAATATACTATAGCGGCCTTTTCAAAATATAATACCTGTTTGCTTGACTGTATTGACAATACCCGGGAACAATACACACAGTATATATTCATTGGACAAACTTTTTACAATAAGCATGATAAGTGATGATGTGACCTCCAGATTTATACATCGTTCGTCTCGCACACTGACAACATTTGATTGAATGGACTGTAGGCTACTGCGCCGTGATTACGGTGAAGGACACCGGTTCAAATCCTTTGTTTGGAGCCAATCGATAAAAGCATGCAGGGCTTCTATACCCATGTACAGTTTATCCCTACATAACCTATGTCTTGAATACGCTGGCAAAGTTATGTAATAGTCGGATTAATACTATATAGCAGTAGGTAAAAACAAGTTTTGAATAATCCGCGCTATAAAGTTCCATTCAGTGATCCCAGCGAAAGTGAAAAAAAATCAAATTGTTACGTTTATAAATTTTTTTGATGAAAAACAAATGGCAAAAAAAAACAAAACAGGAAAACGACAGTATTGACGAAGTTGAAGCCCCATTCAAATACATGTAGCTAATTTATATACTGTCAGTACCGGTATATAAATTACAGACTCACGTAAATGCATTATTTTTTGTCTTAGACACGCGGTTTTCGGCTGACCACTGCACTAGCAAGCTATGTTAGCACATCTATGACGAAAGGTACAAAATCAGCCATAGGCCTTTAGATAGCAGAAGACACAAAAGTGGTGTTTTATGACCTTTGACATTCTTTTGTGGCGAGATTGTCTGAAACTGCTCCTCGGATCATAAGAACTCAGTCCTCAAATGATAGTCATAATAATGTCCAAAATTTTGATGATTTTTACGATCGTCGGGATGAAAAAAAATCAAAAAATCACTGAATGGGCCTTTAGTTCCCTCTCCTTACCCTGGCAATATAAATCAAAGAAAAAGAAAGAAAGAAAGCAAGAAAAGAAAATTAACCAAATTAAGGGGTACTACACCCCTCGATAAATTTGTCTATTTTTGCATTTTCTCAAAACTAAAAACACAGTGGTAACAAAAGTTATGTATATTATAGGGGCAAGGAATCCAATTACTACACTGGAATTTCAGTGACCCAAGACAAGCGGTTCGTTATTTATGATAAGAAAAGAGGTACCACTAGAATGTACCTCATTTCCTATCATATATACTGAACCGCATGTCTTGAGTCACTGAAATTTCAGTGAAGTAATGGGATTCCTTGCCCCAATAATATACATAACTAACTTTGTTACCAGTGTGTTATTATTTTTTGAGAAAAATGCAAAAATAGTCACAAATTTACCACAGGGGTGTAGTACCCTTAAGGGATCTGGAATGAGCGTTTTGAGCGTTTCGATAGTATTTTTTGTGGGACATGAGAGCACATCAGACATATCGAATTGCATTCTGAATACGAAGAATGTCTTTCTGATATCAAATAAATTTCATTGTTTGAAATTCACGATATAATACAAATTTTATGACAAATTATTAAAATTTGATATTTTTCACATTTTTGATAAATAACAGTCCTCGAAGTAAATATCATAAATCTAATGTTATATTCTTAAACAGTCCCTGGCATGATACCATACATGTATAGGCCTATGTATAGTAAATTTGTCTGCTTTATCTGTTTTGTGCTGTTTAAGCAAATAGTTAAACATAATTTCCATAAAATGTAAGCTTTTACTGTCAGCTAGATATGTCCCTTTTAATTTTGAGCAGAACAAGTGAGGTAAAGCAAAGAAAATTGAAATTTACTACTACTAGCGCCAATGAATGTTATACGATTGTAAAACGGTACGATCCTCTGTGTGTGTGTGTGCGTATGTGTGTCCTGCACGCGTATTTTTTTCTGCAACTATAACGGGACGCAATACGATACCGGTATGTTATAAGAATCAAACTTACAAGAAAGATGGCTCTTGTCAAATCCTACAATTCTGTCAGAGAAAATATGCATATTGAAATGCTTTATAAATTGGTCAGAGCGCATTTTGCAGAATGCATTTAGTACTTTAGTTACATGATTCCAAACATTCTATTCCAATGTTTTGCTATACACGCATAGGAGCTGTACTTTTAAAATCCGCGCCTAATCAATAATAATAGTCTTTCACTCCATTGTCAAAGTACTGTGCTCCCTGTAGCTGTAGCATTATGGAGTGACCAGGTCCTAGAGTGTGATGGTTTTGTAGCAGATGACAGTGCTCATTCAAGCCTGTCAAGGTCAGTTAGTAGCCACTTGCTGAATGGATGGCCATGATCAGCTATCAAAGAGATGCCTTGTGCAGCTGCCAATCACAGTAGAGGTTTGATAACATTTTGTTAAAAACCCAAATGTGATATAAGGACAAAGCTGTGCATGTTGGTACTTAATTGTTTGGATTCTTACGTTGAAATTCCCTTGTATTAGTATTTTTATGTGTAGTGTATAGTGGTCATAAATTATATAGCTTTTAAATTTTGGGCATTTTTGCTCTGTTGCACTGTACCATTATGGAATTTGAGCAAATCAATTACCGACACAAGCAGGTATACAGTGTATTATTTTATTTTTGTTTCGTAACTCAGGAGCACAGCTCACTTGGTAAGGCATCAGAATTTGGTACACTAGCGCTTCGAACTTTAAATCGGAAGGTGGTGAGTTCGAGCCTCATCACGGTCACATTAATTTTATAAACCAAATATTGTTCGAACTTTTCATATTTGTTTTTCTTTTATTGTTTCTTTTCTTTGACTTTTTTTTCTTGTTTTCTTTATTTTTTCTTTATTTTCTTTGATCCATATTGCCAGTGTAAGGAGAGGAGGGAACTAACGGCCCATTCAGTGATTTTTTTTCATCCGGACGATCGTAAAAATCATCAAAATTCAGATTGTGTACAAGACTGCGGAACTCAGTCTTCAATGATATAGTCAGTAATAATCTTTTGGTCATTATATGACTATCATCATTTGACGACTGGGTTCTTATGATACATCATCCGAAGAGCAGTTTCAGACAATTGCTTGGGATTGTTGGGGCAGAGGTTATCTTTTGAATTCTTTCATGACCACCGAAGCAGAGTTAAACCTGTCAAGGACACTCGGCGTGAATTGAACTGACCATGTCACTCGCCACAAAAGAATGTCAAAGGTCATAAAACATCAACTTGGTGTCTTCTGCTAGTGGTTCAGCCCTAAGCCGTGTAGACCTATTTAAGACAAAAATAATGCATTTACGCGAATCTGTAATTTATATACTGACAGTATATATAAATTAGCTACATGTATTTGAATGGGGCTTCAACTTCGTCAATACTGCCGTTTTCTTGGGTTTTGTGCCAATTTTTTCATTAAAATTTTTAATAAAGTAACAATTTGATTTTTTTCACTTTCGCTGGGATCACTGAATGGGGCTTTGCAACGCGATATATTCAAAACTTGTATTCACCTACTGTTATAGCATTAATCCGATTATTACACAACCTCGCCAGCGTATTCAAGACATCCAATGCAAATAATCACCTAGATTATGACGTATCATACCGTAAATATGGCGGAGTACTCAAATTCATTCAACAAAAGCATGATTACAAGCTATTGCAATCTACCGCGACAGCTCGTCTCACACACATAACAAATGCACAAATACGATCAAATAGGTTGACGACAACGTTTGATTGAATGCACTGCATTGTGCCATGATTACGGTGAAGGACACCGGTTCAATTCCTTTGTATGGAGCCAATCAATAATTTCACGCACATCCTCTATTATTGCCCAATTATTGCCCGGGATGATTGCACACTGTAAAAGAGCTATTGTTATAATGTTTGATGAAATCGTGTTTAACTACCGTATTTGCTTAAGAACGGCACAATACAGATAAAGCAGACAGATTGACTACATGTGGTACATGTATATACATATTAATATAGGGAATGTGTGTGAGTCGAGTATTACCTAATTATAATAGGGGCGTATCCAAAAATGAATTCACGCCCCTTTCAAATGTCGAGCCAAAGTGCAGGCCCTATGAAAAATAGGGGGTCTTCGGGTGACAGAGCGCGGAGCGAGCATGTGTTCGTAAAAAATATGGGGTCTTTGGGTGACAGCGATGCTGAAAAAGGGGTCTTAACAGCCCTACATACGCGTCACCTCCAAAGTTGGAGTGCCCCCCCCCCCCCGGGGCTATATGAAGGGTAGTTCGTGAACATAATGAGCTATAATGCACGGAGAATACGTAGGCCCTACTGTGAACAGAAATGGGCACTAGAAGTATAAAAGTATGATATGTATAGGCGAAATGAATTGAAAATTGTAAAAATATTATGAGCCACCGCCACATATTTAATTTGGGACCAAGTTTAGAAGAAAATGACAAACCCTTTACTGTTACGAGCATGACGAGTCTTGTTCTGCATGCATGAGTTCATGCAGCGGGTTTTAAAATATGCCCACAAGCCCCACAAGATTAGTATTAATTTATTATTTTCAAGAACTTACCTGCGCTGCAGTAGTATGATAGTCCTTGTCTGAGTCTTGGGGTATACCGTATGGATGGTACCGGTATTTTCCCTGTCATGCGACAAATGACATACTCTTTTCTGCTTGCTATATACTTTTCTTTTCATACAATATAAATTAGTCCAGCACGAAGAGACGAGCGACTACCTGCTGTTCAATGAACTCTTTTCTGCTTGCTATATACTTTTCTTTTCATACAATATAAATTAGTCCAGCACGAAGAGACGAGCGACTATCTGCTGTTCAATGAACTCTTTTCTGTGCGCCAAAATCGTGTTATGTGATCAACATCAGGCTCTTTGGCCAGAAATCACTCGCTTGTCGCTAATATAGCGAATGGAGTATGAAAACAATATTCATACAATGTCAAGGTTACGGCTTCACAATAGATTGAACTTGAATTTGGATTGGTGCTGTTTCTCACTTTCTATATAGGCCTAAACAGTTTATGAACAAAACAAAAAATATTGCCAAAAATGATATGAAGTGGTCATAATAAATAGAAATACCAAATTTAACTCGGTGTGTGAAAACAACAAAAGTTTTGTGTTAATTTTGTATTTAAAATAAGTAGGCCTACATATTTTAGGAACTTTCTGAATTAAATTTTTTCTTTTGTGCAAATTCGCTGGTCCGCTTACCATGCACACAGACTTGGCAGGGTAAGGGAGTGATCGTTATTTACGACAGGGGGAGGGGGTAATGGGCGTTTTGAGGGGGGAATCCGAAATTTTTTTGGGTCTTGAGGGGGGGAACGCGAAATTTTTCGTTGAACCAAGAGGGGGGAATGTTAAGTTTTAAATGGAGAAATTCGGGAAAACAAGGGGGGAATCCAAAAATTTTGAGCGGACGCGAGGGGGGAACGCGAAATGTTTTGTCGATATTTTTTCCAAAATAACCATTACCCCCCCTGCCGTAAATAACGATCGGTCCCTAAGATGTATACTCAATAGTCGAGTCATGTATCAGTGTGTGGTCAAGCAGGGTCAAGGCAGACTTGCTATAGGCTTATAAAATGATATTATGCCCATTTAAATCTACGGAAGTAACTAAGGGCCATGCGGTTCGCTTTGTAACTCAAGAAGTCAGGATACAGCTCAGGATCTTAATTATGATCACAAATCCCGACTTCTTGTGTTCCTGACTTAGCCAGTTCAAAATAAAGATATAAAAATAAAGAAATAGTTAAGACAACCCAGGATCTCAAGAACTCATGAAATATGTTCAATTATAAGCCTGGGATTGTAAGCCCATCCATTTTTGTTATCCCGAGATCCTAAATTTCGGAACTCGCGAACTCACGCCGCGCTTGAGTTCCTGACTTCCCGACTTTAAAGTCAGGAAGTGAGGAACAGACCAAATTTGGTAATCATACTCATAGCACCTTTATTAAAGAAAAAGTGATTTTGATGAGGGTCTTCCCTTAAAAGCTTCATGGGCAATCACAATACCGCAGTTTTGATGTATAATGATATCATGAGTTGTGTGAGAAGAATAGAAAACAAAGTGTAGCATATTCAAACTACATGTAGCAAAATCGGTAATGAAATTGCTTCTGAAATTCAAAGGATGCGGGAGAGAACTTGGCGGACAAGCACGATATCACGTTGTTTTATTTAAAACAAACTGATATTGACCATAAAAACGAATAAAAATAGCCTTCTCTTAACACGCGATATTCAAAATTAGATAAACTCACCAAATCATTTGGGTATTAAACGTATTATATTATATTATATTATAACATATATTGTTTGTAGAAAATAAATACCCTGTTTATGAACTAAACATCTTAGTGTTTAGAGTTAAGCACTATATGAACGTTTAGTTCATAAACAGTGTATTTAATTATGAAAGTAAACATTTTATAAAACAATAGTAAACCAGGCGTGAACGTGTACTTTCAACAAGTGAATTGGCATTTTAAATGAAACAAAAAACAACAAGTTGCCCTTATGATGATGATATTACGCTAACATTTGGAAAAATTGTAAATGAATTTGACGTTATTAACTTTTAAAAGTTAAGGTTTTAACATACGTTAAGGTGTACCACAAGGGTAAATTCTTGGACCCCTATTATTTATGAGGTGTACCACAAGGGTAAATTCTTGGACTCCTATTATTTATGTTATATATAAGCGATAATAATTACATCAACGATGTTCCCATTTATTCTCTCTTCTAATTACACAACAATCTTATACTCAATTTTGAGAAAGGTTTCTTTAAAAAATAAGTCTCCACAAACATAAAAGTGAGCTCATAAATGACAGTCGGTGATAAAACTTCACTGACCATCGGGCTGTATCAACTGAGCTAATGAGTCAGATGGAGAAGAGCAGTGATGTTATTATCTATTCTGTAGTGGGTGAAAATCATGGGTTCCACATCTGCATAAATGATAATATACCACCTCGCAATTCTAGCTGCGGGCTGAAAGTGATTTTCGCCCTATACCAATACATTTAACCCTATTCTATTACCCCCTTTATGCATGTAAAAAAATTATATACACAAATAAGGTCTTATGTTTTGAACAGTTTTAATAATTTATCACTTCTCTATCAACAAAAACCTTTTTTCCTAATATAACTACCATTAGGCCTAACACATCATAAAATGGTTTAAAATGTTGGAAACTTGACTATTTTAACCATTTTTAGAGACTTTTCGATTTCATAATATGGTTTCTGATATAGGCTCAAATCTCACTTAATTGGTACATGTAGACCTATATCTTTATTAGTGATAAAATACGGTAAGGTACTCTACATTTAGTGTAGGCGTACTTAAGATGTATTGATTGTTGTGAATTATACAGGGTGTCCCAGAAAAAATTACCGGGCGAATGAATTTGGACGTAAGTCGAGAAATAGACATCAAAATGCAAAAATCTAAAAATCAGCATGTAGCCCATTTTATTCGACATCTTATACGCCAATTTTACTGGAATCGGTTGTGTGATTGCGAAGAAATGAGCGATTACATAATGCATGCCTTAATTCACTTCATTCCAAGTTTGAAAGAAAGATCATTCAACTCAATGCGCAGCGCACTAGTGGTTAATTGTCAATGGGCTTCATATTTTGTTCTGTGAACTCTTTTTTTTTTTTTTTTTCTAACAATCTGTTTCTTGCAAAACATTTATTAGGTTTTGTTCAAATTTGAAAACCTACACGATATTAAAAATGAAAGCCTGCATGTAAGATGATGATCAGTACTTGTAAATATCTTTTTGCGTTAATGTTGATATAATGTTGCATACAGAATTATTGCATAAAGAATTCCAGCTGGCTTAAAAATTCTCACACACATTAATGTTTTTGGAATATTTCCAAGAAATTGTAATGTAAAGTTTAAATCTTTCAACATTAATGTTGCATGCTATGAAAAATCATACGTAAAACTCAGTAGCGTGTCCAGGGGGGAGATCATTGTCATTCCTGGCTCAAATGTTCTTCGGAAAGTTAAAATATAACATATTTGCACAACCTAAAGTATTAAAGATGGAAAGCTTCCAATTGCAGAAATCAAAGTTTTCTCGGACAAACTGATATTCATCTTCAGTGAAAGCATGAATAACATAACACCATCGGATTATAAAATAGATAATGTGGACTAAATTGAATGAGATACACAAACTTTAGGAAGCGGTGAACGAGTATGAAAAAAGCGCTTTTGATCAAACTTGGAATGAACTGCATTACAGCGCGCATTATGTAATCGTTAATTTCTTTGCAACCAGTCAACCGAATCAAATAAAATTTTCATATGTGATGCACAATAAAATAGGCTATGCGTTACATTTTAAATAGTTGGATTCTGATGTCTATTTCTCGACTTACGTTCAATTGTATTCACTCGGTAATTTTTTCTGGGACACCCTGTATATATTAGATATATGCCAACAGGAACCAGCATAATTTGAAAATCATGCAAAACAAGGGGTAACAGTAACTGAGCAATATATCAAGGAGTCCCTTATTCAAATATTCTCTATTGAGAAACAGTACCTAACATCATGAGGTACGCATCCAGGATTAGTACTGCTACTTTCAGGAAATTCTACAATTATTTTCCCGTCTTCTCTAGGAATTTGGGCTACAAAAGAGCCAGTCATAGCTTCAATTGTGCGACCATCTTGGTCGCGAATGATCAGAATTAGTTTCAAACATATGTCTTTTGGAAGCATCTTATACAAATAAAATGTTCCATGACCCCACATTTCTTCTTGCTCGACTGCCCAAAAATAAGTTACTTTTGGGAGCCTTATTTGGTACTTGGTAGAGCCAAACTTTCCCAGTTCCCATGTAAAGTGTCTTGCCTTATATAAGCGTAGACGTGTCAATGTGCATTTATATATAGGTGTTACGTTTGCACATCTATTTTCCCCACTGCCATTGAATGTTACCGTCTGTAATGGCCCGAACAACTCGCTTGCTGTGTAACATCTGTGGTATTTAGCTGGCTCATTATCGCCTTCAGGATAATGGTCTTTTCCTTCAGCAGCTACATATTTCAAGGCGTCATTCAGGTATGGCCTCAATAAGTTGTTCTCTTTGCACACATTAAGAGAAGCTATCAGGGAATTTTCAACTTGACGTAACTGTCCTATAGTCATGTTTTTGAATTGTATATGAGAGAAAACACTGTTGACTTCTTGTTCTCCGATCATGACAGTATCATGCAAAAGAAGCCATACTTCAATAGCTTCAAATATAGTGTACTCATTTGACACTATAATATCTGATCTTTTCAGTATTGTCAGAATTTGCTTCAACGATAATATGAAGAGATTGCATGTTTTTGCTTTATCAAAATCGTAGCAAATTAGATCGCAACACCTTTGTTGGAGAACGTCCATTCTCATTTGCTCAGCGAAAGCTACCCATCCCAACGCTTCCTCTACATCATTGTTAATGTTGAGCATATCTACAATAAATGTACTACACATTTGTTTGAGACCTTGCACATCATATTTATCTGCTAAAGTTACAACAGGAATCACTGTCTTTTTAGTTAGAGTCACAGAACTGTTCAAATAATTGAAGAACGTGAGACCCTGCACGTCATAAATATCTGCTACAGTTACATCAGGTATCGCTTTTAGAGTCACGTTATAGAAATAACTCAAGAACGTCCCAAACACTTCCTCGCAACTTGGTGTTTCTACTAGCCTAACCTCGCTACTACTGCCTTCCTTCCACGTGCCACCATAAAACATTCGCTGGAAGTAGAGACTTGACTCGGCTAGGACGGACCTGTGAGTAGAGAAGCGTTTATCGCCAACAATTAACGTCACTTCATCAGCAAAATCTTCACTCCTCAAATGATGCGATACATTTGGTAAGATAGTTATTTTGCCATCCAGTGTTGACTCTTCTTGACCGAATATGGTTTCATCAGGCTCATCATCATTCGTGGATGCAGCCATAGTGTTTCTGTAACAATGATAGGTAGATCACACTTTTATTTAGAGGTTAATAACTGCGCATCGGTTATTTGGAGGGCATTGTGAAAAATCTAAACATTTTGCCTTTGGAACCGAGGAATATCCCGAGGGCGCAGCCCCGAGGATATTCCGAGGTCCAAAGCAAAATGTTTAGATTTTCAATGCCTGATATAACTGCCAAGTTTAACTAACTCGATGCAAAGTTAATAACCTCATTCATAACTTTCGTCACTTTAATCTCTTCACCTTACAAAATAACACAAAATTTTATTCAAACCTTTATAAAAATAGATGCGTGCTTCCAATCAAAAATTTTATTATTTGGAAAAACGAACGCAAATCGAGGTCATTATATCTCACAATCTGACCGCAAATGCGTAATTGCCAATGTCGCAAATACGGCAGCCAGCGCGCGCGCGGTATTGTGCGTCCATCAATACCGCGCGCGCGCTGGTCTGCCGTATTTGGATTGGAACGCTACCATATTTGCACAGATTGTGAGATACGCACTCGTTATTGGTCGTTCTGTTTTAGCCTGATAAAATTTTGGATCAAGGCGAAGATGTAAAATTGTCTATTTTTAAACTTTTGAGCAAAATTTTGTGTTATTTTGTAAGGTGAAGAGATTAAAGTGACGGTTATGAATGAGGTTAATAACTTTGCATCGGTAATATGTCGGGCATTGTGAAAAATCTAATCTAAAAATATTCCTCGGTCCCAAAGGCAAAATGTTTAGATTTTTCACAATGCCCTCCAAATAACCGATGCGCAGTTATTAACCTCTAATTCATAACCTCATTAATAAACGCGATGCGTGCGATCCAATCATATTTTATTATTTGTGAAAACGCGAACGCAAATCGAGGTCATTAATATCTCACAATTGACCGCAAAATGCGTAATTGTTCCAATGTCGCACACAATTGACTTCTGGGTGCGCGGTATTGTGCGTCCAACAAACTGCGCGCGCGCTGGCTGCCGTATTTGGATTGCGCGCTACCATATTTGCACAGATTGTGATACGCACTTTTGTTATTGGTCGTTTCTGTTTTAGCCTGATCGATTTTTGGCAAGGGAAGATGTAAAAATCATCTATTTTTATAAACTTTTGAGCAAAATTTTGTTTTATTTTGTAAGGTGAAGAGATTAAAGTGACGGTTATGAATGAGGTTAATAACTTTGCATCGGTAATACAGGGTGTATCAAAATGATTGGTACCGAAGACTTCTCATTTTTTGCCGAATTTTTTTACTATTTTTTGTGCCAGTTTGGGGTTAATTGTTTAAATATTTGTAATTATAGTAGTTTTATCTTCTATGAGAATTTTAGATCATAAAGATAGCACATTCTATTCAGTAGTTACATGATTCTAAAGGAAAGCAGGTGTTTTAACACTTTTCATCGTAACGCTGGATCAGTAGCGCACCATTTTCAAAGCTCTATTTTACTGCAAATACCTTGAGAGGATGATATGTTGAAAATCATGGAAATGTTTAATATTTTCCTTGCCTATTTCTTCATTCATAATATATATTAATGTAATAATCAATATTTATTGCTTGAGAGTAGTATTATTGACTTGAATAAGTTAGGTGGGGTGAAAGAAGTTTGTGTATCAACACCATCCAGGGCGGTAATTTAAATTGTATTTTTGAGATTACTAAGTAGATGGTGTGGCAGAATGGCTATAGACTGTAGACAGTGTAGGTTAGTTTAGACCTGGTAAAAGTTATTGGAATGACTCCACAGTATTCCACACTTCAGTGTGTATTCAGTTAAGAATCCCTGGTCGACACGAAGCTGCGGAAAAGTGCAGAGAAGATCTAGGAAACAGTTTCTAAGAGCAAGGCGTATCCCATGCAAATATGCTATAACTTGCAATGCTTCAAAATTTGATATGGGCAGTTACAGTATGGATCCATCCCAGTTGTTAAGTTCTTTCAAGATAGGGCTTCACCCCACTGCCAGAGTCGTAAGGCAGGGACTTCAGGAACTATCTTTCTAAAAGCATGTGTAAAGCAATTTTATGTTATGTATATGAGATATTGAAGAGTATGTATGCAATAAATGGTTCAAGCAGTGAACCTATTCATCTTGTGTTGTGTAAGTCAAACCATGATTACGTCGATCTTCGTTTAAATGACAATAGCTCCCAGATGCATAAACCTATCAACTTCAGATTAATAGATCAATAAGTTAACATATGCCCTTTCTATTTATATTACAAAAACTATATTAATTAGCAATTTTATATTTTTGATATATTTTTAAAAATGTCACATAGCCCGGTACCAATCATTTTGATACACCCTGTATGTCGTGCATTGTGAAAAATCTAAACATTTTGCTTTGGACCTCGGAATATCCCTCGGGGCTACGCCCCTCGGGATATTCCTCGGTTCCAAAGGCAAAATGTTTAGATTTTTCACAATGCCCTCCAAATAACCGATGCGCAGTTATTAACCTCTAAATAAATAAGAATCCTCACGTTAATTTGTCAAACTAGAACACGCTAAAATTCACCAAAATTCATTTTTTGTTGCATTTTTGGAACATTCATAGATATGTGCTAATGAAGCAAATAGAAGAAACTGACAAAGGTGAAACCAGTCTGATCTTGACAATAATTATCACACGCTGGAATATTAAGAGTGCGTTATATTTGTACGCAAATAATTATATCCTTAATATGTTCTGAACTAATGGGGGTGCGCAGGGTATGTTGATGGGTCCTAGCGGTTGCATGTACTATACGTAAAGGTGAAATGCTCTTAAAAGTACTATAGTGTACCAACTCAAAGTGCTGTGGGTATTTTATTTTGACGAAGATCACTATGCTCAAGTGCTATAGCAGTGTATCAACTCACATCGCTGTGGGTACTTTATTTAACTAGCGGTCACCCGTCTTTCGCGGTTCGTAAATAAATGCAATTTTACAAAGTGCATCACCACCCTCCGAGTTTTTATTGTGAACAATTTTACCAACTCCCTAATTTATTACCGACTGATCAGTCGTTTCATTTAATTCATTTTAATCAACTTCTTCTTTGTTACCACCCCCGTGTTATCCCCTATCCTCCCGTTCCTTCCACTATTCCCCCTTTATTCACATCTCTCTCCTCCCTCTTATTCGCCCTCTGCCTCTTATCTGTCCCTAGCCGGGGTCCCTAGTAATCATGGTTTTAGTACTTCTTCCTAGTCAACTGCTAAAAAATTTGTCAATGTGAAACATAAAATGTACAATTTTTAAGTCAATATAGGCCTAAGTAGGTTACATGTTCACAAAGTTTGATGGTAACCCATGCATCGCGGATTATTAAATAATATCGCCAACCCGTGACACCCATGCACTCTCCTCACTCATGTTGATTTTCCCGTGTTTATTATTCCCACTTGCTTAATTAGAACAGTGTGTTGATATGCGATGTCGCGAGATGACGCGAATTAAATGATACGCGTTTTTTGTTTGACGCGGCGTGTTGATACGCGAAGACGCAATATTTTTTTGTTTGACGCGATGTAGTTGTTAGGCGGACATAGTAACTGATGCTCACAATTTTGAAGTCCCTGGATATTTTTTAAAGGTATTTTTGCTCATTTTTAGACTTTAATCACTAAGATGTTTAAAAATGAGGTGAATATGCAGCGTAACTCGGTGAATGATTAGGTTTGCAAAAGTGAAATTTGCAGTTGCATCACCACCGTTCGAGTTTTTATCACGAAAAGTTTTGCAACTCGGTAATTTGTTATAGACTAGCGGGATACCCGCGCTTCGCGCGGGTCCCCGCTAGATGGGAGCGTTCACCATAACAGGAATAATTACTGAACAGGTAGAATCATTGAAAAGGTACATTTTATTTTTCTAAACCTGTCTCTTCTTACACTTTCTTTTTTAGTTTCTTTTGCTTAGCTTGTGATTTTCCGTTTCCATGTTATTTATTTATTTAACCTCGTTCCCATTATTTTCTAAGTCTGTCCTTTCCCTTTAGCTTCTTTGTTTATTTACTGCTTGTGATTTTCCGTTTCCATGTTTTTTATTTAATTCTGTTCTCATTATTTTAGCTTCTTTTTTCTTACATTTCCTGATTAGTTTCTTTCCTTCTTTGTTTCGTTCCCGTTTCATTTAGTTACTTTAACCCGTTGGCCTATTACTCGTACTTTTTTGTCCTCATTTTAATTTTATTTTTCTTTATAGTTTATACAACAAACATCTTTTTCCCGTATTTA
Organism: Amphiura filiformis; assembly: GCF_039555335.1. NCBI lineage: Eukaryota > Metazoa > Echinodermata > Ophiuroidea > Amphilepidida > Amphiuridae > Amphiura > Amphiura filiformis. The sequence continues at coordinate 19,472 of NW_027305501.1, forward strand.
TTACGTCCTCTCATAGCGTGTCTGCGGACGTGTTCACCCGTTATCATAATCCCGTGACCCGTCCATGTACCTTTTTGTCCTTTATTTTTCCTTCTTTCCGTATTATCAATATCATGTCCACTGGTCTCTGGCTCGCAGTCGCGTGGCTCTGCGCCGTTTACGCGCCCATTGGCGTAGTGCGCATTACGCACGAGGCGCCGACGCGCTGCCGGCCAGCTGCAGTGACGCGTAGGCTGACAACCGATTTTCATAACAAAAACCCGTTTTTACCCATATTTTCACTGTTTTGCAGCCAATTCTTGACCGTTTTCAACCAAATAAAGTTTAAACACGTCCCCGTATATTCATCGATCTCCCGTATGAATTTGGCGACATTTGGATCGAAACTGACGGAGCCTTTATAGGCATACATAGATAGATAGATACATACATAGATACATAGATACAACATTCCCCTATTTATAGTAAGACTAGCGGGATACCCGCGCTTCGCGCGGGTCCCCGCTAGATGGGAGCGTTCACCATAACAGGAATAATTACTGAACAGGTAGAATCATTGAAAAGGTACATTTTATTTTTTCTAAACCTGTCTCTTCTTACACTTTCTTTTTTAGTTTCTTTTGCTTAGCTTGTGATTTTCCGTTTCCATGTTATTTATTTATTTAACCTCGTTCTCATTATTTTCTAAGTCTGTCCTTTCCCTTTAGCTTCTCCATGTACCTTTTTGTCCTTTATTTTCCCTTCTTTCCGTATTATCATGTCCACTGGTCTCTGGCTCGCAGTCGCGTGGCTCTGCGCCGTTTACGCGCCCATTGGCGTAGTGCGCATTACGCACGAGGCGCCGACGCGCTGTCGGCCAGCTGCAGTGACGCGTAGGCTGACAACCGATTTTCATAACAAAAAACCCGTTTTTACCCATATTTTCACTGTTTTTGCGGCCAATTCTTGACCGTTTTCAACCAAATAAAGTTTAAACAGGTTCCCGTATATTCATCGATCTCCCGTATGAATTTGGCGACATTTGGATCGAAACTGACGGAGCCTTTATAGGCATACATAGATACATAGATACATACAACATTCCCCTATTTATAGTAAGACTAGCGGGATACCCGCGCTTCGCGCGGGTCCCCGCTAGATGGGAGCGTTCACCATAACAGGAATAATTACTGAACAGGTAGAATCATTGAAAAGGTACATTTTATTTTTCTAAACCTGTCTCTTCTTACACTTTCTTTTTTAGTTTCTTTTGCTTTAGCTTGTGATTTTCCGTTTCCATGTTATTTATTTATTTAACCTCGTTCCCATTATTTTCTAAATATGTTCTTTCTTACATTTCCCTTTAGCTTATTTGTTTATTTGCTGCTTGTGATTTCCCGTTTCCATGTTTTTTATTTAATTCTGTTCTCATTATTTTAGCTTCTTTTTTCTTACATTTCCTGATTAGTTTCTTTCCTTCTTTGTTTCGTTCCCGTTTCATTCAGTTACTTTAACCCGTTGGCCTATTACTCGTACTTTTTTGTCCTCATTTTAATTTTCTTTTTGTTTATAGTACCGCTTCATGTTGTTTGTGCAACAAACATCTTTTTCATTTATTACATCCTCTCATAGCGTGTCTGCGGACGTGTTCACCCGTTATCATAATCCCGTGACCCGTCCACCGGGCCCGTACGTCCATGTACCTTTTTGTCCTTTATCATGTTTATTTTTCCTTCTTTCCGTATTATCATGTCCACTGGTCTCTGGCTCGCAGTCGTGTGGCTCTGCGCCGTTTACGCGCCCATTGGCGTAGTGCGCATTACGCACGAGGCGCCGACGCGCTGCCGGCCAGCTGCAGTGACGCGTAGGCTGACAACCGATTTTCATAACAAAAAACCCGTTTTTACCCATATTTTCACTGTTTTTGCAGCCAATTCTTGACCGTTTTCAACCAAATAAAGTTTAAACACGTTCCCGTATATTCATCGATCTCCCGTATGAATTTGGCGACATTTGGATCGAAACTGACGGAGCCTTTATAGCGATACATACATACATAGATAGATACATAGATACATACAACATTCCCCTATTTATAGTAAGACTAGCGGGACACCCGCGCTACGCGCGGGTCCCCGCTAGGTGAGTAAATGGGAGCGTTCACTAAAACGGAAGGAATTACTGAACAGGTAGAATCATTGAAAAGGTAAATTTCATTATCTGAGTCTGACCCTCGTTAAGCCTAAGTTTCCATTTTAGCTTCTTTCTTTCTTTTTAGTTTCTTTTACATGGGCCAATTTTGTTCCATTTTTTAAAAACATTTTGCTGCTAAGCTTGCGAATTTCCGTTACCATGTTTTTTATTTACTCAATCCTGTTCCCGTTATTTTCTAAATCTGTCCTTTCTTACATTTCCCTGTTGGCTTCATTTTTTTTTTTGCTGCTTAGCTTGTGATTTCCCGTTTTCATGTTATTTATTTAGTTCTGTCCTCAGTTTAATGGGATTTTATTTAAATCATCTAATTTTATTAGATTTTATTATTCTTTCCTTCTTTAGCCTATTTTATTCCCGTTTTCATTTTCTTACTGTGACTTAACTATAACCCACATACTCGTAGGCCTACCTGTTTGTCCTCATTTTGTTTTTTAATTACAGTAGGCCTACCTTTTCATGTTGTTTGTACTTTTTAACACACATCTTTTCCCCGTATTCGGTCGTTCACCCGTATTATCATTCATTACGTGACTCTGCGTCGTTTACGCGCGGCATGGCGTAGTGCTGCGTTACCCGCGCGGTATCGCTGCGCTACGCGAGCGGCTTGGCATTAGATACGCCAGTACGACGCGCATGGCTAGCTTAACAACTGACTCCCTTTTTTTTGTTTACCCAGCATAGCAACGGACCACATTTTCACTGATTTTGAGGCCAATTCTTGACCGTTTTCAACCAAATAACTTTTAAACACATCCCCGTATATTCCTCGATCTCCCGTATGAATTTGGCAACATTTGGATCGAAACTGACGGAGCCTTTATGTGCATACATAGATAGATACATACATAGATACAACATTCCCCTATTTATAGTAAGACTAGCGGGATACCCGCGCTTCGCGCGGGTCCCCGCTAGATGAGTGAATGGGAGCGTTCACTATAACAGGAAGAATCTAAATCTGTCTAATTAAATTCTGTTCTGATTGTTTTAGCTTCTTTTTTTCCTACATTTCCTGATTAGTTTCTTTCCTTCTTTGTTTCGTGCGCGTTTCATTTAGTTACTTTAACCCGTTAGCCTATTACTCGTACCTTTTTTTGTCCTCATTTTAATTTTCTTTTTCTTTATAATACCGCTTCATGTTGTTTATACAACACACATCTTTTTCCCGTATTTATTACGTCCTCTCATAGCGTGTCTGCGGACGTGTTCACCCGTTATCATAATCCCGTGACCCGTCCATCTACCTTTTAGTCCTTTATTTTTCCTTCTTTCCGTATTACCATGTCCACTGGTCTCTGGCTCGCAAGTCGCGTGGCTCTGCGCCGTTTACGCGCGCATTGGCGTAGTGCGCATTACGCACACGGCGCTGACGCGCTGCCGGCCAGCTGCAGTGAACAAAACCGGGAAAACCCCCGGGTTTAACCACATTTTCATTGATTTTAAGGCCAATTCTTGACCGTTTTCAACCAAATAAAGTTTAAACACGTTCCAGTATATTCCCCGATCTCCCGTATGAATTTGGTGACATTTGGATCGAAACTGACGGAGCTTTTACGTGGAACCCGCCACAAACTCACAACATTCGCCTATTTATAGTAAGATGAGGTAAAATGCTCAAGTGACATCGGTGTATCAACTCACATCGCTGTGGGTACTTTATTTAATGAAGTAAAATGCTCAAGCGACATCAGTGTATCAACTCAAATCGCTGTGGGTACTTTATTTAAGGTTAGCAACTATTTTAAACTGTTGCGATTCGGTAGTTCACAGCATCTTGCGAATGGTAGCGAGCTTTGGCAAAAATTGCATTGATCATTTCATAGCGAGTGTGTAGAAGAATTCAAATATCATAGATATACTTTTGTACGTCATGTGGTTCGTGATTTATGTTGTAAAGAGGGCTGAAACAACAACACTTTTGTAAAGCTTACATAACTCATTAACAACAATAAACATGATAAATCAAGCAAGTTTTCAAAGTATATGATTTATAGAATGAACTTTTGCAAAACATAAAAGTGTTAGTTGTCAATAATATATTGATTTAGACAACAAAAATAGATTTTTAGGTTGCTTCGACCAACAAAAGATCGTGTCGCCTTAATGAGGTAAAATGCTCAAGTGGCATCAGTGTATCAACTCACATCGCTGTGGGTACTTTATTTAATGAGGTAAAATGCTCAAGTGACATCGGTGTATCAACTCACATCGCTGTGGGTACTTTACTTAATGAGGTAGAATGCTCAAGTGGCATCAGTGTATCAACTCACATCGCTGTGGGTACTTTATTTACTGAGGTCAAATGCTCAAGTGACATCAGTGTATCAACTCACATCGCTGTGGGTACTTCATTTAATGAAGTAAAATGCTCAAGTGCTATCAGTGTATTAATTCAAAGTGCCGGGGTAATAAATAAATAAATAAAAATTAAACAAATGAATAAATAAATAAATAAATAAATAAATTTCGGTGTTTATATAGCGCCTTTTCACAGAACTTGGAGGTTAAAGCGCTGTAATTTCGCTGCCATGGTGGGTAAAAATCATCACAATCAGATCGCATCAACTGGGCCGCGCCAGGGCTTGAACCCGGGACATCGGTGGTGCAATTGGTGTATCAACTCACAGTAGTGTGGGTACTTTATTTACTGAAGTAAAATGCTCAAGTGACATCAGTGTATTAACTCACAGCGCTGTGGGTACTTTATTTACTGATACTGAAATGCTATCAGTGTACTGACTTTATTCACTGAGAATCGGCCAGTCTTTTGTTTTAGCATTTTAGACCACGGGGCCCACAATATTTAACATAATGGGTTTATGTACCTTCATGTGTCAATGTATAATGCTCAAGTGCTATCAGTGCTACCAACTCTAAGCCATGAAGCTGCATGCCGTATTTACTGTGAAACTGTCGGAACTTGGTTTTAACGTTTTGTACAAACCTATTTGGCTTCATGTACCTATGTAAAGGTATAATGCCCAACTGCTATCATTGTACCAACTCTGAGCCATGAAACTGTTTTATTTACTGAGAAATGGTTGGTTCTTTGTTTTACCATTTGGGACCATGGGGTATATTTGATGCATATAATAGAGTAACACAGGTTATGGTATAATGTTCAAAGGCTATCAGTATACCAACCAGAGCTCTGAAGCTGCTTTATTTATTAAGAAACAGTCGACTTTTTAAAAAAACATTTTGAGCCTCTTGGGCCCTTGGCCTTTAATATGTGAGGGCAAAATGGGAAAAAGGCACGTCTACGGGGTACCGTGTTCCACATATTAGCATTGCGCCGCTAGACGGACACTCACTCTAATGCCGCTTATTTTTTGACATTTAGGGCCCTTGGGTCCATAATAGATGCTAAGCGGCATGATCCGTATATAATTATTTACATTTGGGCTCCTGGGCCGATGTCATTTCACATCTGAAACAGTCTGTGACTCTCTGTGCAAACCCCCTCTAAATGTACACCAATTGATGAGGAAGTAGCCTTCCCAGCAGATACCATTTTTGGAAGCCCCAACTTTGTATTTCAAACCGTCAAACCTCGTAGGTAATGTAAGCGTATAGCGAGCAGGAAATTATGTTGCTATATTTGAATGTTTCCCATTTTACATGTTTTTACTTCCTAATTCCTATTTTAAAATGAATTGTACGTACCTGTACTAATCGTTGAAATAAGGCCGTTGAAATCAAATTGCGGAAATCATTGCATACTAGTATTTTTTCCGCATGAGTACCGGTAGAAGAACGTTATTGTCAAAGGTCAGGTATTGAAAAAACTAACTCAAGCGTTCAAAGTCCGGGGTTAAAGTTTAACTAATAAGTTAAGGGATCTGGAATGAGCGTTTTGAGCGTTTCGACCCCTGACAGTATTTTTGTGGGACATGAGAGCACCTCAGACGTATCGAATTGCATTCTGAATACGAGGAATGTCCTTCTGATATCAAATAATTTTGATTTTTGAAATTCGCGATATAATACAAATTTTATGACAAATTATTAAAATATGATATTTTTAAAATTTTTGATATTAAAACAGTCCTCGAGGTAAACTTTATAAACCTAATGATATGTACTGAAAGTGTATGTAGCTGGGATGAAAAGCCGACGATCAATTGAAACTTTTGACCTTTCATATTATTGACATACATTTTTTTCCCCAAAAGACCTCGAATTTTTTTGTGTTTTGGGAAAAAATTCCATATCTTCAATACGAGAGGTCAAAATTTTCAATTGATCGTCGGCTTTTCTTCCCAGCTACATACACTTTTTAATGATATGTACTTAAAAGTACATATCATTAGATTTATAAAGTTTACTTCGAGGACTGTTAAATATCAAAAATATCATTTTGTAATCATTTGCCATAAAATGCGTATTATATCGCGAATTTCAAAACATCAAAATTATTTGATATCAGAAGGACATTCTTCGTATTCAGAATGCAATTCGATATGCCTGATGTGCTCTCATATCCCACAAAACATAGGCCTACTGTCCAAACGTCCATACCCCATCCCTTAAGATAAAGAAATGACAAATCCGGCACTCTTTGTAGAATGCAATACGAGTATGTTTGTGTCCCGACATATTGTTTGCTATTTTCTGCGGAAGTATGTAAGCTTATGTAATAATGCATAATTGTAACCTTTGCCTCCCGCTGGAAGATTGCACATATTACTTTGGGACCAGCTCCATCAAAACCCGGAACAAGTCGCCAGGCTTTTGAGTTATATTTTCATTGTATTTGACTATGAGACTATAAGTGGATTTTCAAATTCTTGAAAGTACTTATTAAAACGAGGTTTATTTAATCAATAATGAACAATTGAATTATGATAATCACTATTCAATCCTGTGTAAGGCAGGAAACTAATTAGCCCATTACTTAAGGTTATTAATTATTTTAAACTGTTGTGATTTGGTAGTTCACAGCATCTTACGAATGGTAGTGAGCTTTGGCAAAATTGCATTGCTCAATTCATAGCGAGCGTGTAGAAGAATTAAAATATCACAGATATACTTTTATAGGTGCTGCGGTTCTTGGGTTACGTTGTGAAGAGGGCTGAAACAACAACACTTTTGTAAAACGTATAACTAATTAACACATTTGGATTTGGATTTGGAAGATACCTTCTCTTAAATAACAGTATTGCGAACCACCAGCATACATAACTCGATGTAGAGAGTCTTTCCTATTCAGAGGGAATATTGCAATTACACACCTTTTTGCCTTTTAACAATAACCATTGACACTAGCACATATCAGAGAAGATGTAAGAAAAGGATGGAGAACAGAATTATATCCTTGAGATAATCCCGTAGGTAATCCTGTTGCACCTATCATAGTCCTTTATTCTCAAGTGGTGGGTTAACCAACAATTAACAATGAGAGGAAATTCCTGAACCTAGTTCAGTTGGGGATGATTTGAAGTGACCGCCAATTATGACCATTTGATATTTAATACCAGCAATGTGAAAAAAAAAAGAAATAACGTAGTGCCAAAATAATGTACCCTTTTACGGAAGGAGCAAAGTTTTTACTCCGCTTCTGAAGTACGAGTGGCAGCGGCGAATGTCAGGTATTATGTCCCAGGCTGTCAAAAAAATTGCAGGCAGAGGTGGGAATCGATCTCGGTACCTCCAGGTTAAACAGCACTGTGCAAAACCACTAAGCCAACTAAATATCTGTTGTGAGATGTGTGACATTAATCTTTGATATTGCTTAATGGAACAAATCGTGGAATTAAATCAGTAATAAAAGAAGTAGATTCTTATATAGCGGTCAAATTAGATAAAAGGGGAAATATTTGTCCCTGCTCTAAAGAAAATATAGGTTAGAAAATTATCAAATAAATTTAAATTAAAAATTGAGATTTTATATTTCTTTCTTTCACGAGGCGGACAAACACTGACAAACACTGTATAAGCTAAAAATTCGACCCTTATCACTAGATCCTGTCATAGCTCAATGGTAGAGCATCAGACTGCTAATGTCAATATCGTTGATTCGAGTCCTCCTGCCAGCAATGGTAATATTTATGATTTTAATACTACGCTACAATTTGTTCAATTTTTTTCGTTTATTTATTTATTTATTTATTTATTTATTTATTTATTTATTTATTTATTTATTTTTGTTTATTTATGTAAATAATTTGATATATTTGAAAGAGGTATTTGAGCAATTGAAATTTTGATTTTATAATCCTATGGGGTCATTTTGAACCCCCACCCCCTCCCAAATTGCCAAACCCACAAAACCTATGAGTTTGCATCATACCATGATCAGTACCTCCATAAAAAAAAAAAATCATTCTATGTATACCTGACGCCGCCGGCAGCCTATATTAATTTACTAGTCAACATTTGCATAGGAACCGCATAGATTGGAGATTATATACGTATTTATTAGTAATAGACAAGTAATATATATATATCGTGTGTTTGCGATTTATTCCGTAATCAATAAGTATGATGAACAAACGCATTTCTGGCAAAAGCACACACAGCGTAGTGGTATTCGATCTCGACTGTTAATCAAAAGGTTGTGGGTTCGAACCCTGGTAGAATTTTAATTGGAATAAATTTGTTTTTCTTTTGTTAAGTAAGAGGTAATAATTATGGCAATAAATCCGCCGTATAAAACTGAACACAGCTCAATCCAGCCTCATAGGCCTATATCATGTAAATGTATTATGTGATGCAAATGTTGACTAGGAAAAAAAATATCGCACGCCGGCAACTAGACTACTATACAAAAAAATAGTATCACATCTTTCCTGCTCAATCAATATATTATAATACTTGCAAATAGATCATAGTTTACTAATCTAATCCTGTAATATAGACCTGTTATATCACCTTTACATGGTTTGTTATGGTAGGGATTAGTGTCCGATCTCTGTAATGTAATGTAAATGAAGCATATTGATATGCAGGAAGAATCGATCAGGGTGCTATCTATTAGGGAAAGATAAACACTATTCAAAATATCAATAGACAAGAAGAAAGGGATGTAGAGATTTGTAATTGAGTCATGCATGATTTAACAGAAGGTTCTTTCCAAAACCCAAACGAAATGAACAATAAATTAAGCAAGTTTGCAGAGTATACGATTTGTAGAATGAACGTTTGCAAAACATCAAGGTGTTAATTTGCAATAATATATTGATCTAGATAATGAAAATCGATTTTTAAGGTTGCTTCGACCAACAATACCTCGTCTACCCTTAAAATAGCAATTTCTCAAAAATATCAAGGTATCATTTACAAAACTATCCATATCTTGAAAAGTATTGTATGCTATGTATATAATTTTGGTATAATTTTAAAGCTTATCAGTGCTTACACTTTTATTCAAATCATGACTTGTTCCAGGTTTAGTTAAATCGGGTCACATTTAGGATTGTGTTAATGATGCCAAGTCTACTGAGGACATCATCATCATCATCATCATCATCATCATCAGCAGCAGCAGCAGCAGCATCATCAGCATCATCATCATCATCAGTCGGCTGCGGAGCAAGCTTTCTCCAACTATTGCGATCTTGAGCAAGCGAAACGATTTTGTTTGGCTGCAGCATATGTCTTCGGTATCTCCCAGGAGGTGCTGAACATAAAGTACAGTGTGCGCGGCCGTCCCGGTTTCCTCTTCCCAGAGGATGTGGTGGAATATGAGGGCATATTCTTTCACAGGCTCGTTGTCTTCAAGACGCAGTATATGGCCGAGAAATTTGAGTTGATGAATCTTGACTCGGGCAACCAGTGGAGTGGTATTGGTCAGATTGTAGATGGTTTCATTTGGAATCCGATCCACACGCTTGATGTTTAACATGACTCTGTAGCAAGATGTTGCAAAGGCATTGATCTTGTTTTCCATGTCCTTGGTGATTACCCATGACTCACACCCGTAACACAAGTTGTCTCAAACAGCTTGATTTTTGTTTCGATTGCCAGGGATGGGTTTCTCCAAAGGCGTCCCAGTTTCCAGAAAGCTGCCCAGGCTAGTGCTTTTCTTCTTTTTAGGTCTCCAGCACTAGAGACCATCTTGGAACCCTGGTACTTGAAGTCTGAGACATGGTTGATGGTACTACCATAGATTTTAAGTGCTGGTTGAGCGTTACAGTTTGCAGTCATATATTCTGTCTTAGGTGCGCTGATGATAAGGCCTAGATCTGCTGCTGCAGTTGCAGTCCTAGTAAGCTGCGACTGGGCCCGGGCTGTGGAAGATTCCAACAGGGCAATTATCATCAGCAAAATCCAGGTCATTCAGCATCCTAGCAGGATACCTGCTTGACCGACGTGGGTAGCTAACAATTCCAGCGTCAATTCCAGAAGTTGATTTCTTCAGAAGGTAATCTACCACGATAATGAACAGGAATGGTACTAATACATCACCCTGAAGCACTCCAGTTGCGGGTCCAGTTGTTACTTGGAAAGGCTCAGAGATACTTCCATCTACCATAACGGCACTATTGGAGTCCTTGCAGAGCACCTGGATGGCATTTACCACAACCTTTGGTATTCCAGAATGCCGCAGCACTGAAAACATGACGGACCTGTTGATGGAGTCGAAGGCTCTTTTTGAAGTCTACAAAAGTGACTGTCAAGGGAAGTTGGTACTCCGTGAAGCCTTCAATCCTCCTCAAAATGTGTATTTGCTGAGCACAGCTGCGACCTGATCTAAAGCCAGCCTGGTTGCTTCTCAGTAAAGGATCAATGTGAGGTCGGATCTTGTTCAAAAGGATCTTGTTGTACACTTTTGCGGCAATGGACATAAGCGAAATACCACGGTAGTTTGTCATGAGACAGAGGTCACCATTCTTCGGTAGAGGAATGATTACATTTGTGACCCACTGACGCGGCGGTGTCAGCGTTGAGAATACTTCCATGCAGAGAATCATCGAGAATCATAGCAATCATGTTATCCCCTCCACCCTGAAGTGCTTCAGCAGTTATAGCACAGTCCATTGCTGCTGCCTTGTTGGTCTTCATGAATCATGGCTGCTATTGCTTCGACTTTTCTTCACGAGTTGGGGGCTCAGTGATGATAGGAAGATCTTCAACAGCTGGCGCAGGAAGTTCTGAAGCTGCTGTACCACTGTCGTAATTAAGGAGTGAGCTAAAATATTTCTTCCATTCCTCAAGCAGTTCATGGTCACTGTTTGGGGCTTTGCCATCCCTCTTTTTGACTTTCACCCCTTTCCTTGAGATTTTCCCCCGAAAGCGAGTGTATAATTTTCCAGGTGGTGGTGTAATTCCCCATCTCGTCGGCCAGATTCAGGTCTTCATCTGCTTATTGAGGGTAGTCAGGGTAGTAAGCTCGTCAGCATTATAAGAGTTGTTAAGGCTGGTGTTCAAGTTCCTCCATCTTTCTCTAGTATGACGAGACTTTGAAATGCAGTACCGCTTTTTGGCCTCATCCCTTTCAACTTTAAGTCTGATGGTTGAATCTGATACCCAACTTGGCAGTCCGCATTTGCTTCCCAATAACTTTCTCAGCAACTTCACGAACCATTGTTTCAAAAGTCTCATACCTATCAGAGATGGGTGTGGCATCATCCATGCTCAAGACCTAGAATCTGTTTGATATCTCCAGCTGAAATTCCTCCTTTGTATCAGGATCTTGCAACTTCTTCCAGTTGAATTTTGGTCTCTTGTTCGTAGACTGGCAGCTAGACCATTGTAGACGGACACTCACAATACGATGATCGGAGTCCACTTGAATGGTATGCTGAATTTATCCACTTGCTGAGGAAAGCTTGAAGCAAATGGAGCCGAGAAAATGTTTCACGTGTTCACTATAAGAGTGAAAATTCACTCTTTTATGGAGTTCATACAGTGATCACTCCAATAGAATATAGCTTTCGAAAGTTTTGTTCTTTCCACTCAATTTTACTGCACTATGATGATCACTTTAGGCACTTTTAAGATAAAATTCACTCATATATTATTTTAGAGACATAATTACTGATTGTATCATCATCTTCAAAACTTTGCTTAAGACCCATTTATTTAAGAAGGCATACAATTGTTAAACAATTTTTATGTCATTTTGATGTTTGCTGTTATCTTGAGTCATTTGTTTTTGCATGTGTAATGTATTATGCATATTTTATGTTATTTTTCGCATAATGCATGTTGCAGGGCTTCTTGCTTTTCTGATCTCGATTTTTATTGTTGCTTTTATGTTGTGCAATATGTATTGTGTGCATTGTTTGCTATTTTAGTGGTTTTATAATATTTCACAGTTAATTGCATTTTGATCATTCGCGCCTTTTTAGGCTTACGCTGTGCAATATATATATATATATTGCTTGTCTTTTTAAACTGGTTTTAATATATTGGTTTTTGTATGTTTTTAAGATTGTAAATTCAAATATTGTTCATATATCTTATTGTATGATTTGTGAAATGTAATTGCAATCGCATTCCAAGGCATTTATTGTTTCCTTGCGCTGTAGCCTATTCACTTGTGAGTGCGTATTGCGGTAACATTTCTCTTATTTAATTTTTGCATAATGCATATATTGTGCAATATGTATTGTGTGCATTGTTTGCTATTTTGCGTGTTTTATAATGTAGGTTAATTGCAGATTGATCAATCGTGCCTTTTTAGGCTTACACTGTGCAATATATATATTGCTTGTCTTTTTAAACTTGTTTTAATATATTGTTTTGTATGTTTTAAGATTGTAAATTTAAATATTATTCATATATCTTGTTGTATGATTTTTGTGAAATGTAATTGCAATCGCATTCCAAGGGTTTTTTGTTTCCGTGCGCTGTGTTTACTTGTGAATGCGTATTGCGGTAACATTTCTCTTATTTAATTTTTGCATAATGCATGTTACATGGCTTCGTGCTTTTCTTGATCTCGAAATTGCTGTTGCATTTATGTTGTGCAATATGTATTGTGTGCATTGTTTGCTATTTGTCGTTTTATAATGTATATTTCACAGTCAATTGCATTTTGTTCGATCTTGCCTTTTTAGGCTCATGCTGTGCAATATCTTGCTTGTCTTTTTCAAACTGGTTTTTAATATTTTGGTTTGCTTGCTTATATCGAGGGGTTTCCTCAAACTATTTGTATGTTTTAAAATTGTAAATTCAAATATTGTTCTCATATTTTACAAATGTATGTACTTTTAATGTCATGTTTTGTAAAGCGCCTTGAGTTCTTTTGATGTAATTGCGCTATATAAGAAATAAATATTATTATTATTATTATTATCATCGAATTCAATTGTCAGTCGTAATAATACAAGAATACATCAGTCGCCAGTACTAGTAATGCGGCTGCATTTAAGATTTTGCGCAAGACTTGCCCAGAACGACCAGTTTATTTTGTATGTGAAAGTGGCAGTCAATGTGTACCCTTGCGACAACAGGCATCAACCATCTACTGCTGATGAAACACTCCTTCACTTATATACTACTCGAAGCACACTACATCAGCTATCTACTGCAGATAGCACACTACTTCATCTCATCAACTATCTACTGCAGATAGCACACTACTTTAACTATTTACTGCTAATAGCACACTACTTCATCAACTATCTACTGCTGATAGCACATTACTCCAACTATTTACTGCTGATAGCACATTACTTCATCAACTCTCTACTGCTGATAGTTCACTACTTCATCAACTATCTACTGCTGATAGCACATTACTTCATCAACTCTCTACTGCTGATAGTACACTACTTCATCAACTATCTACTGCTGATAGCACATTACTTTATCAACTCTCTACTGCTGATAATACAGTGATTCATCATCTACTGCTTATAGCACATTACTCTAACTATCAATTGCTGATAGCACAGTACTTCATCAACTATCTACTGCTGAGAGCGGACTACTTCATCAACTACCTACTGCTGATAGCACACTATATCACCAACTATCTATTCCTGATAGCCACTATACTAGCTAATACTTCATGAACTCTCTACTGCTTATACACACTACTTCATCAATTATCTACTGCTGATAGCACATTCCTCACACTGATGATAGCACACTACTTCGTCAAGTATCAGTGCTGATAGCACGCTACTTCATCAACTACTGGTACCTCATCAACTAGCTAAATTCTCGAAACCAATGGGAAATTCAAGGGGAATTAACTGGCAGCGACGCGAGGTACTGAAAATTAGAGCTGATAAACATGGAGGGGAGGGAACTAGGGAGGGGAAATATGATAACAGGGATGGGATGCAGAACTGAAGACAACTAAACTATAACCAAATGAAGCTTGGATTACATTTCTGATAATTTAATGTATGCGAATTTAAGATGAACAATTAATGTATCATGTATATTTAACGTCATTTACGTTATGAAGTAGTAACCAGGCTTAATATTTACCGTTTTACACGTGCCCCTTCTTCATTTGACTGTGGGTCAGCAAAAGAGATGACTCAAAATTGCCCATGCCAAATCGCATTATGTTAAAATTATCCAACTCGAGACGTGCAGTTGATGAACAAGCATCAGAGTTCCCAGATTTAGCATGACATATATATGTGGGCCTAATCTATCTTTATTTCCTCTTGAACATAAAAATACATACATCTCTATGTATATTGTAGGCCTACTAGCATATAGATGTCCAGATCAAAATGCAAATATATAAAAATTACAAAGTTACAAAGGAGTACACAAAATAGAGCTAGAATATCAAATATGAACAGTGCATTGGAGAATTAACGTCTCGTATACCGTCAGTCGTTTTTGGAAACGCTTATTTAAATGATGAAATTTACATATACATTAATTTTTAATCGATAAAAAATACAGTGTATCTGAAGGCAAGAAAGTTAAAATGGTATTTATTTTATTTTGAAATTTGACGAAATTTAGTTGTAGAGGTGCATATTGAAAAGGGTGCCAAAACAATTGTCATTTGAAAAATCCCGTAAAGGCGCTTATTAGGGGAGGGTGCCAATTAGGTCGAATACAGTGGTTTGACCCCGAACCCTACACTGTAAAATTTGACCGTAATTTTTAAGATAGAGTACCTAGCAACTAAGTCGCCAGCATTCTACCGTAAAAACGACGATTTTACAAATATTTCAACGTATAATTAGCATATACGGTATATTGCCGTAAAAGTACGGTAGAATACTGGTAATCCTTTATAAAATACGGTAGAAAGCATGTATGTTTTACGGTAAAATACTTGCCAACTGGGTTGGCAACATTCTACCGTCAAAATTACAGTTGTTGCCGTAACTATTAAACACTGTACATAATAAGAAATAGCATTTAAACACAATCAATTTTACGGAAATAACCGTAAAGCTTACAGGAAATTGCCGTAAAAAAAACGGTAATATTTTATAGTGTAACTTTAATGTAACCATAATTAAACCTAACCCTAACTACCTTTCGGCGTTTGGAAATCAGTGCTTAGGCGACGAAAAAAAGAAACCCTGTTCTACGGGCGGACGGACCTTTCAAGTAGGGTCAGTCGGTCGGCCTTTTTTTTTTTTTTTTTTTAAATGACCCAAAAAATCACCAAAATCTGTAAAATAATTTGCAATTTTGAGAAAATACAAAAAAAAACAAAAAAAAAAACTTTGTTCCTGAAATTTCCGAAATTTGGGTTGACATTCATTTGTACAGTAAATTTTTTCCCCAATTTGTTCAAAATCTGGGTCGTTCAGACCCGTAGAACAGGGTTTTCTTTTTTCGTCGCCTTACCGCCCAAAACATTGCCGGCATTGTGCTTTCGTATATTCAAACAATGTACCCTAAACTGTGCTCAAAGATATTGTTACACTAAAATATGTTAAACAATAGACAATTATTTTATATGAAGAAATCGGTACTCAATATTCTGCAGCGTTGATTAATGGAATTTCAGGTAAAATATGCAAATCAGATCATTTTAATGTTTTTAATATATTTGTATATTTATTAAAATAAATATACAAATAACATGACATGAAACGATATACAGCACATCAAGTCACCCTACTACATCACTTTGCCAAGTTAGAAGTTGGTCGGTTATTACGTTTAAAGGGGCATTTCGTGATCCACAGCATTATCCCCCACTTTTCTCAAAAAAAGTTGAGATATTTATACCACTGGAAACTGGCTAAACATTGTTTATGTACAAAAATTTCTTTCCGAATAATTCGTTTAGCAAAAGCAAATAATCGTGAAACTTGAATTACGTCCTGGTGCACCAGAACGAAATTACAACATTTACCGCTGAGTGCACCAAATCCGCGTAACTTACTAGTTGAGTAGCTTACTTCTTTAGTAACTACTCCGCAACTGCCGAGTATCTTACTAAACTAGTATTTTTGGAACTTTCGCTGAAGCGTATCTGGCGAGTAACTACTTCTTTAGTATCTTAGTTAATGGAGCAGAAAATCCAAATCAGCACCTTTAATATCACGTTTTTAACCACGCGGTCTGACGTCATCAATTGTTATTCAATAACAGTGTTACGTTATGTCACGAAATACCCCGGTACAAACAAAAATCAGTGTATTTTGCGTGTCTTGTGATTTTGTAGTAGGCCTATAGGTTTATTTATTCTGTCACAGAGGGGCATAACACACTGGGGTGGGGGGACTCGGCGGTGTAGTTTTGGTAAAATTCCTTTCGGGTTCTAAGTAGTTTACATGTACAGTCGCGTATCGGGGTCAGTTGTAGGAGGGGGCAAAGACAAAAAAAAATCTTGTGGAAATCATTTTGGTCCTGTGTTCATGTGATAATTGCTCACGGAACGCGAAAATCATTTTCAGTTGTACACCATTTTACCCCATAATTAAGGTGATATTTTTTGTTTACTATGCCAATATTCAAGTTGAAATTTTTTACCCCAAATAAGGGTAAAATTGGTGTTTACCGGGCAATTTTCAATTTTACACTGTGGGGTCAGCGGTTGTGATTTTTAAGGTTTTGGTTTTAGGGTGTTGACATTTTCATTTGTGAGGTTGTTTTTAGGGGGTTTGGGTTTTTATTTGGGGGGTGAGTTAGCAAACCAACTCATTAAAAGGGGTACCCCCGCAAAGTCTAACTTAGTACTCATTTCAAATGACCATACGTCATAATAAGCCGCAAATATGGGTCTCATTTTGGGACCTTTTTTTATACAATTTTAGTATAAAGTTTTTCAATTTTTAAAAACATCACAAATTTCACCTAAATAAAGCACAAGTTTTGGGTTTTTTTTAATGATAGACCTATTTGGTAACAATGTCGCTAAATTGTTTTCAATTTACCAAAATATCTGACAATCGTGGGCATAGTACTTACTCTGCCCACGATTGTCAGATATTTTATTAGTAAACCTATTCTATTCAAGCATCAACCGGATGGGTTGGGATAGTGTGGCATGTAATTCCTCAAAAATTAATTTGGCACAAAACTTGCAATTATTCCTAATGCTTGAACCGTGGGGAGATCCTGAAATAAGATAATATATATAGCAAAGTATATAGGCCTATATTAAAGATAGAAGATATCTTGAGTTTTGAAAGCATGTTTCTCTAGACATGAAAATATTTGGATAGATTCGAATAATAATATTACTTACCGCTGAGTGCACCAAATCCGCGTAACTTCGGAGTAAGCTACTAGTTTAGTAAGTTGGCGAGTATCTCGCATTTTGAGACTTCCAAATCGGCGTAACTTACTAGACTAGTAAGTTCTATTGTTAATATACTCGGCAACTTACTCTTCATCTTTTGCGGAGTAAGCTGGCGAGTATCTCAGATTTTCGTGACTTCCAAATGTGCGTAAGTTACTAGACTAGTAAAGTTACGCTGCAGCTTTTGTTATTTACTCGGCAACGTACTCTTCATCGTTGGAGGAGTAAGTTGGCGAGTAAGCAAATCGATTCAGAGATAGAGGAGAAAATCATTGACATTGATGAAATTTTGAAAGTAAATAATACGATATTTCGCATTAGAGCGTATTCTGCGTGTGGAGCGTCTCGTATGCGGCACCGCAAACCTTTCGTGTAGGCCTACTGACGGAACATTTATTCTGGAAGGGAGAACAAGACAAGATAGAAGGGGTGATCATCGTTAATTAGTATAATCGCTCTTTAATCAATCAATCAATCAATCAATCAATCAATCAATCAATCAATCAATCAATCATTATTCATTCCCTGTGACGTGTCACATATAGGCCTAGTGATTAGCGAATGCATGTTGGATTCCATTTGTATCTTCAGTAGATAGCCTAATGTAGGCCTACCACAATAGAGTCAAAGTCCCATTACTTTATGCGTTTATTTTATGGCTTACAAATTTATGACAAGGAACCGTTCACAAAAAAATTTCATTGCGAAAATTTTTCGGGGCCCCCATTTGAGATCTCACAAATTTCAGGCCCCCTGCCCCTTTTTGACATGAAAATTATGGGTCAACCCCATAGAAAAGCATATAAACTCAATTTTCCCAGGAAAATTTGTGGTCATTTTTTCAGGGACCCCCTTTAGGAGGGTCAAAATATTTAAGGACCCCCTTTTTGCATCAGGCCCCCTAACAAGTGTTTGTGAACGGTCACCAATTGTATTCTATTTACTACACTGAGTAATAATTGGAATTCGAATCTATAAAAATATTTTAATATCTGGGGAAACATGTTTTCAAAACTCAGGATATCTTCTATCTCTAATATAGGCCTACATATAAATGATCTTATTTCAGGATCTCCCCAAGCTTCAAGAATTAGGAATAATTGCAAGTTTTGTGCTTCACACGGCTGGATACAATCACAGAAATAAATTCTTTCCTCATGTAAATCTTTTATTTTAACCTGATAACGGCAGATCGATATGCTATATCCCAATCCGACATTTATTTCAAATACAAACCTTTATACTAAAATTGGGGAGTAGGCCCTATATTTCCTGACCCTTGAGGAATTATATGCCCCTCTATCCTCTTGTTTATTTCATTCCCGGTTCGCCTGGTTGCAGGGCTGGAAAATAATATCACAAAACGCTATATACCCTCCCCCATCCTACCCCTGGGGCACACCATCTGGTTAATGTTTGAATAGAGTACACTGTTGTCAGATATTTTGACCAAATATCATTTTTTTAAAACTTGTGCTTTTTGTGATGTTTTAGAAAAATACAAACCTTTATACTAAAATTGGGGAGCAATTATTATACAAGAAGCCCCAAAATGAGACCTATATTTTGCGGCTTATTATCTATGACATACGGTCATTTGAATTGACCAAGGTGGTCTTTGCGGGGGGTTGGTTTGCTAACCCCCCCCCCCCCCAAAGAAAATTCCAACCCCCTAAAACCAACCTCACAAATAAAATGTCAACAGCCTAAAACCAACCCCCTAAATATTTCACCCCTGACCCCCAGTGTAAAATTGAAAATGGCCCTGTAAACACACAATTATTTCACCCTTATTTGGGCAAAATAAATGAATTTTGGCATAGAAAACAAAAAATATCACCTTAATTTGGGGCTAAAATGGTGTAGGCCTACAATTGATATTAGCAATTATCACAATAACACATAGCCATCATTTTTTGTGTCTTTTTCCCCTCCTACAAATGACTCTGATACGCGACTGAACATGTAAACTAATTTACTTTGACCCCGAAAGGATTTTTACCAAAACTACACTGCTGAGTCCCCACCCCCGGCGTGTTACCCCTTCTGTCATGGTGTGACAAAATATATATCATAATCATAAACCTATAGGCCTACTACTACATACGCTAAACACACTGATATGGTATTTTGTTTGTACCGGGGTATTTAGTGACATAACACTGCCTATTGTTGAAATTGAATAACAATTGACCGCGTGGGTAAAAACGTGATATTAAAGGTGCTGATTGGGATTTATTGCTCCATTAACGAAGATACTAAAGAAGTAGTTACTCGCCAGATACGCTTCAGCGCAAGTCCCAAAAATACTAGTTTAGTAAGATACGCGGCAGTTGCGGAGTAGTTACTAAAGAAGTAAGCTACTAAACTAGTAAGTTACGCCGATTTGGTGCACTCAGCGGTAAGTGTAGCAGAATGCAATTGTCATTGTCATAAATATGTAAGGCATAAAATAAACGCATAATAACGGCACTTTATAATAATAATGACTCTATAGTGAAATTCAAATGGTAGGCCTAGTATTATATTATTCTGCTATCTACTGAAGATACAAAAGGAATCCAACATGCATTCGATAATCACTATGTGACACGCCGCAGAGAATGAATATTAATTGATTGATTGATTGATTCATTCATTGATTGATTGATTGATTATTTGATTGATTCATTGATTAGCGGTTATACTAATTAACGATGATCACCCCTTCCAATGGTCTTGTTCCCCCTTCAAAGAATAGATGACATCACCAGCATTTCGGATGATAATATTTTTTCTTAGTGGCAACCTTGATATCATCGCTTTTGATATACCGTTTCCTCAGGTTTTTGTCATTCTAAACATTTGTACTTTTATATAGGCCTACAATTTAGCAGTTATGAGGTTTCCATAGTTCCAGGGTTAAGACCAACCTTAACTTAAACGTTCCATCAGTTGGCCTACACGAAAGGTTTGTGGCGCCGCATACGAGACGTTCCACGCGTAAAATACGCTCTATTACGAAATATCTTATTATTTACTTTCAAAATCTCATCAATATCAATGATTTTCTATGAACCGATTTGCTTACTCGCCAACTTACTCCTCGAAGGATGAAGAGTACGTTGCCGAGTAAATAACAATAGCTGCGGCTTAACTTTACTAGTCTAGTAACTTACGCACATTTGGAAGTCACTAAATTCTGAGATACTCGCCAACTTACTCCACAAAAGATGAAGAGTAAGTTGCCGAGTATTATAACAATATAACTTACTAGTCTAGTAACTTACGCCGATTTGGAAGTCACAAAATGCGAGATACTCGCCAACTTACTAAACTAGTATAGCTTACTCCGAAGTTACGCGGATTTGGTGCACTCAGCGGATCTATGGATCATGCATATAACTCGCACATGTCACAGACGCAAAATCGAAATTAACTGAAATGTTAGGAATAAACTTTCGTGGATATCTATTGAAAAGATGATGCTACGATCACGAAATACTCCTTTGTTTCCGCTCGGAAAACAATCATTTTAAGGGGGTACTACACCCCTGTCCTATTTTTTGCCTATTTTTGCATTTTTCTCAAAAATCAAAGCGCATTGGTGACAAGTAAGATATGTATATTATAGGGGCAAGGACTACAACTACTGCATTAGAAATTTTATTTCAGCACAGAAAACAGTTGTGGAGTTACAGTCAAAAATGAGGGAAAACCAGTATTTGATCAATAAATCAATAACTACTTGCCTTGAGTTGCTGAATTTTCAGTGCAGTAGTTGTAGTCCTTGCCCCTATAATATACATATCTTACTTGTCACCAATGCGCTATAATTTTGAGAAAATGCAAAACAGTAGTACCCCTTAATGCTTGTAATACTACGCGATAACATAAGACCCACAGAACACATTGTTGTGGGGACCAAAATCTTAAGTTCTATTGATTTCGTGCATTTTGTTACCTTGTCAAATGCGACTCTTAATTACGTATCTATGGCATAACAATAGTATCAAAAATAAATCTCATTTTCATGGCACAGTTCTAGATATACCTCTTATATCTGATATCATCGTACATACATGATATAGTGAAAGTCAAAGCTCTTTAAATTGCAAATCTTGTGCAAAAAGTTGTAACTATTTTCGCCTGTTTTGTCATACGGTTGTAAATTCAATGAACTATGACTTTTAAAAAAGAGCGCTTACAAATTGATGTTTCGGCAATCCAGTCTGTTGCCTTTCTCAATGGTGTCTGCCAATACTATGAAAAACTTTGAAATCTGAATATTGTATTCCTGATGAATGTCTTCAAAATATAACATATGATGATATTCCGTCAACACACATTTGTTAGAAGATACAAACAAATATATAGATTGAATAACGAATACTTGTTGAACGAATATTCTACGTCGTATATTCGGAGTCTGTATGACTCATTAGCTTCTATTAACAAAATTCAGTAACCAAATTCCTAACACAGCCAACAGCTCTTACAAAATGTCTTTTATTCAATCAGTTTTACAGATTTATATCATTTAACTTGGGTCGAATTATACTTCATTATCGACGTTAATTCTTCGATTCAACAAGTATCTTTCTTATTCAATCTGTTTAAAGTCATCAGATAGTATCAGTACACTTGATGGCAAATTGCGAACAATTCATATTTGCATAATTAATTTCCAAATAATCACTGATCCCCCGGGTGATTGCCTCCCATTTCCCCGGGTTACAGTACAATCAATATTTTACAAATCTCATATTCATCCAGCTCTCACACGGTTAAGTCTTGGACATAAAATGGCAAAGCAGCTACTAATAACATACATAATACATACATAAATTTATCCATCATAGAATTCTAATCAAAATCCGATATTGGATATGACTGGGAAGCTTCTTCCATTTGCCGTTGAACCTGTTCAATCTTCTCATCTATCGTCTTTAATTCCTTAAGTTTGTCTGGCTTTTTCTTCAACTTCCTCACCTGCAAAATAACAAGAATTTGTCAAGGGTAATCAATAAGGGCCATGCCTTACACACAAAACATATTAAAGAAATAGCATAATGCAGCAGACATGTAGACGAGAAGGGCTCATCACACGATCGAATTATTTTTATCATGTTTAAAGTGAGTTGCATAGACATTAATGTGTAAGTTCCGCTATAGCCTATATTTAATGTTTACACAATTCGAGACATATAATCCAATATAGATTCCAAATTGTGAAACAAAATTCTCTATGATCTACCATTAACAGCAGAATTTCACATCGATATCCACATTCAATCTATACCACTGCAAAAAAGTTGGTTGAAATCATTGTTGGGCGATGTCTTGTATTAATTTGTTGTTAAAATAATATTTAACAAATGTGGAATATTTATGACATCGATCAAAGCCCAACGTTGGGAAATACAAAATTGATGAAACGTTGGGTGAAACGAAGGTAAATTATGGGTGTTTTGGATCCCGCGTTGGTCAAACACGCAATAGTATCTAACTTGTTGGGTGACATTTCGTCAACCTACTCGACTGTTGCGCGTTTCCACGTGCTTCCAACTTGCGTCACTAACGTTGGCGTTAATTTGCACTAACAATTTAGTTAACAGAAGCACGTGGCCATTTCTCCAAGGTGTTGAGCTGTTTTTGCTCACTGTCACTGTCACTGTCATGGCAGAAATCGCCATGATGATAGGTTGAATCCATTAGTTCTTTAAGAGCCACGCATGGCCATTTTGTTGCAACCTGTTTAATAGTTTTGAAACCATGGGCCGAGGGACTAAGGCTATTGACAATAACCTGGTCACTGACCTCTGTAAATGTCAGCAAGCCTGGTACGTCATCTGCTTTAGACTACCTCTACCAGTGGTCTACACTGCGCTAGTATGTTATATTCTGTAACCCTGTAGGGTTGGCGAATGAGGGCAGCAGTCATTTTTTGTTCTTCACATATAAAATCTGAATTTTGGTCAGTTTTTGATTTCAAAACGCACGGTTGTTTGTCAATACGCACGCTTACGACTATCATGGTCTTTCAACACATATAATCAAGTGCAAGCCTTGCAATTGCTTTCTTTAGAAACCAAAAATGACGGGAGATATTTTTCATTTGCTACCCCGGTATCCAAAAATCTATCGTCTGAAAATCAATACACGTGTATCGGCGTGCATAGCAGATTCACGTGTAGGCCTATTGATTTAGTTTCCCTGCCTGTACAAATTAATTATTTACCGGGCGTTATCGCTGTGCGGCGGTAGTCAAAATACCCAATATGTAGTAAATAAATGCCTCATTTCTTGATTGAGTAGTTATGCCCAACATTTTTAGCAGAAATACGTGTCCAACAGTGTTGGTTAAAATTTGCCCAGTAGTTGAGCGGGATGAATAAATAGTTCAACAACGTTGGGCGAAATGTTGGGCAATATTTCGCCCAACCTTTTTGCAGTGTATAGCTATTTCTACCGTACACATATTCATTATTGTTGCAAATTTCGATGCATTCATGATTGAAATCATCAGAAAATAGAAAATGCAGTAGGCCTACCTGATCAGCAGTTAAACCTCCGCCTTCCTTCTTCTTCTTTTCAAACTTCCGAAGCTTTTCTAGATGCCGTTGCAGATCCTCCTTTTTCTTTTCCAATCGACTTATCTCCAATTCAAGATCCTCGTGTGTTTGTCGCTTGTGGATCATCAAATACCTAGGGTATGCTTTATTGTAGGTCTTTATAGGTCTGTGGTAACCCATTTGGCTATCTGCTGACCTGACATTGTAGGCAACAGGACCTCCCCAACTGAAGCCTAAATAAAATGTGACAGGCTCTTGGGATTCTACTTCAGTCTTCGGCAAAGATAGCCTGATGTACAGTTGTTCTCCAGTAGGCACAGTATAGCTCAGAAGGATATTGTTGTAAAGTGTTCCACGCAGACGAGTCAATCTTTTTTGTATAGCTTCTTTTTCCCAAAAGCGATCTCTCTCAGAAAATATAGTGCTTTGGGTTGCGTTGAATTCATTAATGTGAGCAAATTGGGAAAGGCCCCTCCCCTCTGCTAAGAAAAAGAAAGTGAGTGGTTTTCGTCTTCCTGACTTATGTCGTTTAATCTTCCCATGTATATGAGCTCGTTCTTCTTCGCTATCATTTGGGTGATCCCATTGTTTATCCCATCGACTCTTCAAGTCGTTCACGAAAGTAGATAGCTTCTGTGGAGGTTTAATTCTATGCGTGTCATCTCCTGGGTGAGGCCACATAAACATAAGTAGAAAATACCGCCCATATAATTCATTTGGGATGTTTGCGCCTTTGTCTTTCAATTCTCTCACCATTTCGTAAACTTGATCAACTGCTGGTAAAGTCTCCCTTTCTTCACTTCCAAACGTTGATAGGGCAAGAATGGCACAAATTAAGTTTCGTAGATCGAAATACGTGAAAGGTGTGTTTTGTGAAAGTAGCTCAATAACAGTTGCCAGTTTCTTTCTGTTTTCCACATTCTCTCGATTTCGTCCAAGTTCAAAAATCCTGTGAAAATTGTCCGCACCCAAAGATGAAACTTGTCGTCTTCTCCAGTCTGGTAAATCGGCTGCATTCTGTGGTGATCTCGCATCTAGTGCCTCTCCAAAATATTCCACGTATAGGTTGTGAAGCTTCTGATGTTGACGTCTTTTCAGATCTAGTTCATGTGCCTTCAAATGTTGTGAGGATGCGTCTTTGCAAAACGTCAGGTAGTTATCCATTTCTTGCATTGCGACGTCAATGTTTGTTTTCAAACCTTTCAAGAACTGGTGAAATGATGCCCATTCCTCAAGACCTTCTGGAATGGCTTCAGTGATAAGATACGCTTTAAGCTTCTGTCTTCCCCCGCTTGCTCTGAAGACGGGTATGCAGTAATCTATTACTTGGATCAGCATAAACGATATGTCTACTTCACTGAAAAATGTACTTATGTTGGAAGTTGATGGCCGAAGCTCTTGGGCTTTTTTGAACATTTCTATTGCTTGCATGGCAAGCTTGATTAGATCCATGCTTTCTGCAATGGAAAGGATCTTGTTTTCCGCTTGGTATTTCTGGGTGTATTTCTCTTTAATTTCACTTCTATAAATTTGCCCTTTAGTATCCCATATATAGGCGTTCTTCGGGCGCTGATCTATTGCTTTGCGTATGTACTCGTGGGCTTTGGTATAATCTTTTTCCAGAATGTAGCAAAGTCGAGCTGCTTGCTGAGCGTAATGGTGATCTGATAAAACCTCATGACCGGTTTCCAATACTTCTAACGCCTTTTGCTTATCTTCACCATAAACTTGCTCGATGAGAGGCGAAAACTGGGTTTCCTCATTATCTCCCAATTCATATTTCTTTCTCCGAATCAGCAAGTCATGCATTTCGCTTGCCAGATATTCCCTACTTCGCGAAACTGATTGAAGAAGATCGGAATGGATGAATTCCAATGTGATATCTGCAAGTGATTGGTCCTTCTCGTCTGAAATCTGTCTCACGATTTCTTCTGCCACACAGCGATGTACTATCTTAATTCCATGGACATGGCCAATTCCTGCAACTTGAACTTTGATCAAGAGCATTTGTGAAGATGGCGAAATGCTTTTTTCCCATGGGGTAGATTTTTGATGGCAGTATATCTAGCATATCCTCCACTCCTTACTGTCTTAGATCCCAGCATGAACTCATCACAGCAAGAAACCGGTATCGCAGCGTCTCCCATGTATGAATTGAGGACGGCAGCGTATTTGAGAAGTTGGTATTCTTTAGTTGAATGTTTCAGTACATTGACAAGCACTTCTGATACAACTTTGCTCACATATTTAGGATTGCACTCCTCTTTCATAACCATGAAGGCGATCAGTTTTTCTGGTTTGTAATCTCCACTTTTGAGTATATCTTCTTTCCATTCTAGTTCTTCATACTTTTGTTGAAACCAATCCCTTTCGCGCATGTCAAGTTCCTGCTGAAGCGTGAACCCGAGATGCTTATCACTTCTCTTAAGTAGCTCTTGTGGATTTGGTGTTCTTTTGCAATGCAAAAGAACGCAAAGAACACCTCTGACTATCATATCCCTGGATAGATTTTCCAAATCAGATATCAGCTCTGTCAATTCTGCGTCTTCTAGATCATCTGCTAACACCAAAACTGGTAAGCAGCTTTCTTCGTCCGGGTATTTGTACTTGCGAACATCGAGTATCTGCTTAGCTGTGTTCGAAGTGACTCTATCTACATAAATACATCTATATTCCTTATGAAAGCCCCACAATTGATGGCGAGCAAGTGTGCTTGCCCCACATCCAGGCTGATGGAACATAGTTATTGTAATGATTAGATCTTGAGACAAACTCCCTTGTAACGCACTGTTTATCTTACTTTGAAGCTTATCATAAGACGCCCGTCTGAGGACATGATTGTATCCTTTACCGTCTTTGAATCGACTGTTGTCTGTAAGTTCAAAATTCCACCAGTCTGGCTTGTGACCTTTGTAGAATTGCAATTCTTTTTCTTTAATGAAAGCTTCAAACTCAGGATGGTCTTCATTCATATCTGTGTTTTCGCATTCATTTTGGCAAACTACCGAAATGTCCTTCCACTTCTGCGCATCTCTCTCCGCTAGATACACACTTCGTTGCCCACCGAGAGGAAGTTTCTTATCTGATGTTATATTGAACCGCGACATTCTTGTCATCATTCTGTTGATTTCTGTCAGTGGGATTCCTACAACACTTCTTGACTGCAAATCATCCGCACCACACCACCGTTGAACCTCTTCTTTCCAAAGAGTGTACAACTCAGTGTTACCTACAATGCACGTTATATTGTCCATACCGTGGAAGGCAGAAAAGCACTTTCGGAATGTGTCGCTAAGAATACCAATGTCGTTTTCAGAGAGGATCAAAAAACTATTACTGAACGCGGTGAAGGAATTACGCATTGTTTGGCAATGAAGCCTATGACTTCTTCAACATCTTTGCTCCTTTCTTCATTCCATTTTGGCCGTGACAAAACTGGTTGTACGATGTTTGTGTCGTCCTCTCTTCCATTGCAAAATAGCCAAAGTGGATCTTCAACATCTTCGAGGTAACTTAAATTTGCGGTGTCTACAGTTTCGGGTAGTTGAAGGTTTGGTTTTCTTGTGTCGGAAAAATAACGACAAAGTCCGTCCGTATTTGAATGAGCGTAGAAGTCAAATACCACCTTCCAATCAACATCTGTAATAAACGACAGACTTTCAACTGTACGTGCTTCACTAGACAGTAGTACGTTTGGAGGTTCATTAGCTACCAGCACTGGATAGTATGATTCGTCAAGTGTACTTCTCATCTCCAAGAAGAAGTCTTCTCAATCTTTTTTCTACGTCTTTCAAGCTACCACCTCGAGTTCGGCCCTCATCGACCGTTTTTCTTTGATCAGTTTTTGGTCGAGCTCCTGATTTGTTTCCTGTTCCTTGAGTAAGTTGTTGGGGAACCGAAGGAGCGAAGTACGGGTCTAAGTGTTCCGCAGAAGAGGCGGCGCTTTCTTTGAGGTCTACCCCTGTTATAACTCTTGGCGATCTATCCTTTGTCGAGTTGCCACCTGCAGACAAAGCCAAATATTTCTTACGAATCCGTTGAAGTTTCATGAGAGGTCCCTTTTTCAGTTTGAAATTACTTTGAAAATCACTATCGGGATCAGCGAAGATATTTCCATCTATCTCCTCTTCGTGAAACTTGTTGACGATTTCCTGTGATATTCCTTCTTGAAGTAGTATGTCCCTTAGTTTATCAGAACTCCATTCTTGCATCGGAATCTCAGCTGGCTGAGTGGCATCACCTACTGTTAAATAAACAAAATTAAAATCTTTAAATTTATGACACAAACAAAATGTTTATTATTGTAATTTTGGGTTATGGTTTTCTTTCTTTCTTAAATTTCTATAGTCTTTCAAAATACAAAAAGGATACGGTAAATGTTTTTAATGTTTTTAAATGTCATTTAAAACTGTCATGACTCAAAAGTCACTGAGCATGTGGGCAAAACCAACACGACATTGACTGGGACAATACCAAGATTTTAGAAATGAACACCAAGTGGTTTGAAAGGAAGTTCATGGAAGCTTGGCATAACTATTCCACTCCATTTCAATAGGGACAAAGGAGTGGACATTCCTCCTGAATGGAATAGATTATTCAAAAGAACCCCTGACCAAGTTAATTAACTTCTGTTGTTAACTATAATGAAATTTTATCAGTTTCGCCGTCGAGTAATGATTAAAGGAGGAAATAGGAAAAGTGATCCCGCCCGGGAATTGAACCCAGGACCTCTGGTTACGAGACCCGCCTCTGGTTACGAGACCATGCATAGTTGCTAATATATATCGCGGGTAGCGAGTCGTGTAAATACGTGTTATTATATAATTATAGGGACGGTTTGTAGAAATCTGAAATTTGTCAGTATGCAGAATTACGATATCAACAATGTGAGATAAGACAGAATGGTACATACCTTGATCAAAGTGCTGTATTCCTCGCAAATGTTCATCTTGGTCTACCGACACTTTCAGATTGAAATTGGCTCTCTCCTCATCAGTCTGGCTTTCACGAGCAAGAACAATCTTGGTTAATGCAACTTGTAAATTCCCATTTACATACATTTGCCAGAGCTTTTCAAGCTGTTGGCGTTTTGAAAAACGTATGAAAATGTAGATCGAGCCATAACCAACTCTATCAATCTTTCCAATATCATTTTCAGCGAAAAATCTGGCCAGTGCAGAATTTTGCTCGGTGAAAGCTTGGATCAGTTTTGCGTTCTGATCTATTAAAACTCCCACTTGCTGTTCCAGTGCTTCAATTTTCACCTTCATTTCTGAAACACACACAGTGCAGGATTATTAGTCAAGAAGCATTTATCTGTTTATTTCACAACTTTTAATATTAATACAAAATGCCTGTCCATGAATTTTCTGGAACGAGGATGTCATAATTATTGAAGTCGATGTTTGACTCACCATAATACTCCTTGCTTTGATTGAAAATAGTCACTGTTGCATTTCCTTCAGCATGCACTATTATATTTTTATCACCTATTACAGTGGTCGTAGAAGCTGTGCCGTATTCTACATGTTTTAAAAGAAAAGAAAGAAAGGAAAAGAAATGTAAATTTTTCCTTTTACATAAATTGGGTGGAAATCAAAATATTCTCAAGAAAAAATGGTTCCGAACTTCTGCCTTATATTTGAGAATCAAGTTCTAATATTGAATGTGTCTACTTCTTGAATATGATCAACTTACTCTTTTGTTGTGCATCTCTCAAAGCAGCGACTAAATCTGTTTTTTCCAAGCATCCAGTAATGTCAACCTGTAGCTCTGACGCCAGACCTTTCAACTCTTTTACAGACATCTTGTCAGAAATGGGTATGGTTATGTCCGTGGAACCACTAGGTTGTTGAGCTGCACCACCACCTTTAAGAAAAGATACGTTTTATTGAATTACTTTGGGGTTACTAGTATATAGCCTAATTAGGTAACCACATAAGTCTACATCCTCTCCAACATGAACTTCACACCCAATGACCGTCAGCCCTACACCACTTTAGAACATTGTTACTTATGTCATAAATGAACCAGGAGCATAACAGCTAGCCTTGATCTGAGGAGCAAATGCCCAGTCATTGAGCAATTTGTCCTGGTTGGAAATGTTGGAGCAGTGGCGTAGCCAAGGGGTGGAGGTGGGGCAGATGCTTTTCCCTTGTGAGAAGTCTAGCCCCCGTTGCTCACCTGTGGAATGGTGCCACCCTGATATTTAACATTTTAAAGCCTTTCACTTTTTGCCCATTTTTGGACCATTAGTCAAAGTTTGCCCCCTTGAAATTTGCCTTCCCCTCTGGCTCCCCGACAAAGTCCCGGCTACCTCAGTGGGTCGGCGTGGAAACAATATAAGGGCTGGTGTACGATTAAAGGCAGTGTGCCCCATGGTACACATTGGTCACCCCTGTAATAATTATTAAACTTTTTCCCCAGATCTCTTTACTCTTTGACAAATGACAATTCAGATATGATATAAAGGATTATGGTTTACACTTATTGTTAATAATAATAATAATAATAATAATAATAATAATAATAATAATAATAATAATAATAATAGCAACAACAACAACAACAACAACAACAACAACAACAACAATAACAATAATAATAATAATAATAATAATAATAATAATGATAA
Organism: Amphiura filiformis; assembly: GCF_039555335.1. Lineage (NCBI taxonomy): Eukaryota > Metazoa > Echinodermata > Ophiuroidea > Amphilepidida > Amphiuridae > Amphiura > Amphiura filiformis. The sequence goes on from NW_027305501.1 coordinate 50,487, forward strand.
TAATAATAATAACACTACTAATAATAATAATAATAAATAATAATAAGATTAATAAATGTTCAAACCAACCTTTTGATGATTCCGTGTTTCCTGATAATGATGATGATGGCGACGTCCCAGGATTGCTCGCTGATTTCTCTGCGTCTTGAGGCTTATCAGCACCACCAAGTAGACCCGAGCAAAGATTGAGCGATATGTTGGACTCATCTTTGACTCCATGATCTTTTAGAGTAAGTAAATCGCACATCTGAATACAAAATAAACAGTATAAACATAGTACCGAAAACTACATAAAAAATTCCCATGTCGTACGTCTGTATAACAACGTTCAAAGTATAATTGTATAAATTCAATATCTGATATCATTGGTACTAGTGCTAAATTAATGCCAGCAGAAATGCCATATTTCCAACGTTAAATGTTCATGTTGGACCTAACTGCGTGACAATGAAAGTAATATTTTTATATTTGACAATTTTTTTGAAAATAAGGGCCAAAAATATGCGTTTCTATGGTGTGTTTTATATAGCACGGACAACTATATATCATACTAGCCTCTACTTTCAAAAACCAGGGAAGATGAGATAATTTAATGTCCAAATTTGTCATTATATAGGGCTCCAGTTATTGACAGAAAAGATAAGCAAACATAAACATAAGGGGGTAGATATGTATTCAATTTCTATGAAGCATGAAGGTTTACTGCTTAAAATCATGATCAAGAATAGGAACTAATTTTTATTTGGCTCCGGCTCACAGTAGCCCCGACTTTTGGTAGTAAATTGGTTGTAGTGTAATCTACATGTTTATTTCCCTATATGTCCAGCCTTATCACTTTGTCAATAATTGTTCACCAATCAGTAAAGCCTGTTATAATCATGTGATGGCCAGAATCCAATAGCAAACATGATTTAAAAAAAAGGCTAACATTTTCATACACTGTACAGCCTCATTGCACAATTAAATTGGCTAATAGTCCTTGACATGTGAGGCAGGATTAGAAAAAGGCATACAAACGAGGGTATGAGATATTAGGAATTATTTCCTAGCCTCTTAACCACAGAGTTGGTGGGCTACAATTGCTATTCAAGACACATTGTATGTAAGAGATAAACTGTGCATATGAGATGTGGGTGGAAATGGAATCAGAAGTTCACTTCGTGAACAAAAACATTCACCTGTATGGACATTGAACTCTCTGCTAAGTGTTAGGCCTACACACATGTGGCATATAAAAGAAGATTTGATCTGTGCATGTGCATGGCCCTGGGGATATAGAACATGCACATCTTATCTGGTCGATCTGTTGGTTCATTTGAATTTTTAACGTTGAAACAGTGGCGTAACTAGGGTTGGTAGCGCCCGGGGCAAGAAACAAAATTGGCGCCTCTACCCCCCCTCCCCACCCCAGGGCTAAGGATATATAACGCCCCCCCCCACACACACCAATTCTTGAACAAATAAGGCCTACCATTAATCAATTTTGGTTACTAGAAGTTGAATAAGTAGAAAGCTGTCGCATAAATTAAACATAAGTTTGGCGACGTCTTTCTTCTTCCTTATAAGTGCCTCCCTCATATGTATGAGTATTATCGCACTGCGTACAGACAAGCTGTAGGCCTACTTATTTTTTACTCTGGAACCAAGAGTAGATGAGTGTATTTTGAAGTACAGTCAACATGACCGGGATGATCCCCTGCTCTTTTCGAATAGCCTGTGACGTTCTTTAACGTGCACACTACATTAATGTGAGAAAATATGCATGTAGGCCTACACGGGACCGACAGCTTAAAGTGCCCTCCGAAGCACTAAGCAAGTAGAGTGAAGTGTCTTGCTCAAGGACACAAAGAGCCGGACCTGGGATTCGAACCCTTGACCCTTGGGTTCACAGTCCTATGCCTTAACCGCTAGGCCACGCTCTCCTCTATTTAGGCATGTAGCCATTAGCATTTAAAGTAACAATATTCTGCCAACCCGTGGTATCTTACGCGAGGCCAAGTTTATGTTAAGTAATAACATGGGAGTCTTTCGAGGTCAAAATTGTGTGAAAAATAGGGATCTTTGGGGGCAAATGCTAAAAACTTTTTTCGAAGGCAGATGCTAAAATATGGGGGTCCTTCAAGGTAAAACCCTAAAAATAGATTCTTTCGGGGCATAGGGGCCTATGCTAAAAATGGAGGGCTTTAGAGGGATGATCTACAATGGGTTCTTTCGTGGCAAAATACTTGTGTCTTTTAGGGGAAGATATGTTGTAATAGTAGGAATCTTTTCACAAAAAGGGGCCTTTTGGGGGAAACAAGAAAAATATGGTGTTGGGAAGCCTTTGTAGGAAAATGGGGTCTATGGGGGAAATCATGACAAATATGGGGTCTGGGGGAGGCAAACGAAAGAGCAGGGAGTCTGTGAGACTGCACCCTGAGTCCCCCGGGTTTAAATAGGCTACGGCAGATTTTTGTGTAGGCCTATTATATCTTTGAACTATCAAAAACAAAGAGGGAAAGCCTACCTTCAAACGTCCGAAAAACAACTCTTGTTTCTCATTTGCAATACCTAGCTTATCTCGGATAATACCTTTCATAGTGGCAACTGATGTCGAAGATTGAAGTGTTAGGTTGAGTGTGGTAGACAACGGCGTTTTTACAAACACTTGCATCTTACTTCTCGTTGATCTATTATAAACACATTGATAAACACACCACATAAAGTAATAACCCTTCATAACGAGATAATAACTTGAAATTTATTATTAAAACAGAAATGGCAAAAAGAAACCCAGTTGCGCTCTGCAAATTTTGATGACTCGTTCATTATTTAGCCAAAAATTTGTTGACCATTCAAAATGATACTTGACAGTACAATCTGGACAGAGAGAACAAAATATTATATAAAAAATTCGTAAAAAAATCGAAATCTTTTAATTGAAAGAATTTAAAGACAATGGGAACGAAATAACAACACTGATATCTTCAAACAATTGTCCATATCTGATACTATAAAAAATAATGTTCCGACTTGAAATAAAGTGGTGGTACAAATCGTTTCAAAAGGAGACAAATACATATACATAGCCTCTTCTCATTTCGAAATTTTGAACATAGTATAGTGATTATGAAGTCTTACATTGTTGGATTTGGCTGAACCTCTGGTTGGAGCAGCTTCAGACGTCTCCTTCTGGAGCAACCTTTGGATATCTGCTTTTCGCCATCAGATGTTGGTCTTTTATACAATGAAAAGTTACACTCCCTGTATTTTGTTCTTCTATTTCGTTTCTGTACAGGCTCACATTGTTTGCTGAATTCGTAGGGGGTAGCCCATACTGTCTTAGCCATCCGTTTCCATTCTCCTATAGTGCGAGCTGGACATGTACAGCCTGACCAATCTTGTCGGGATTGGACTTGATAGTCTTCATGTTCGTGGATAAGATACATTTTGATTATACCTATGAGTGAAACACATATGGCGGTTTAAAAATACACCCGTTTTCCTACTTCCTCAAGTTATAGACATTTAAAAGCTTAAAGGAGTGATCCTAGCATCCTCTTTTTATGACATTTTTCAGTAGATATCCACGAAAAAAGCTTATTCCCACAACTTCAGTTCATTCCGATTTTGCGTTTGCGAGTTACTTGATTATGTGTATTACACTGCTCCATAGGCCACTGTTGTAATTTTGTTCTGGTATATACTATTGTTATTTCACTCCAGAAAATTGATTTCAATTCTATTCAAATTCAATTCTTTCTACACCTGGAGTCTTGCTATTCAATTCCAATTCAATCCACCTTGCTTTAGAATTAATTCAATTCGATTCCAATTCAATTTGTCAATTTCAAAATCATTTCATTTCAATTCCAATCCAATGCAGTGAAATTAACAGCTAATCAATTTCAATTCAATTCTTAGCATTCATTTCAATTCCAATTCAATTCCAATTCCAATACAGTTGCAGTTAGTGTTAATTGACCAAAGGCACACTGCAAAAACTTATGTCTAGAGGTTGAACACTTTTTTGTCCTCGATTTGTAAACACATGTAAAATCTCAACACAAATGTCAAACTTCAAAACATCAAGTGTTTAATATCTAAACACAAGGCATCAAATTGCTAAACATGTTTAGCATTTAGACATGTTTACAAATCGAGGACAAGATGGTGTCTAGAATGGTGATTAATATCTAGACACTGTTTTTGCAGTGCATGTTTTAAATTTTACTACCAATGTTATAACACTTGAGGCAGCAACACCACAGATCCTGGAAAGAATTTTTTTCCAGGATCTGTGGCAACACAAAGTCAAAATCAAGTAAACTACTTGTTACAAAATCATTTCAATAGAAGATACTTTATTGTTATATATGTTAACTCACTTTTCACATTCAAACAATGCGAGTGATCCTTGACCTCTGGGTCCTATTTTATGAATCTTTGGAACTTCTTAGGCTGACTTCCTAATATTTGTCTTAACTTCTTGTCCACCGTGCACATTATTTTTTTATTATTAACTTAAGGTGTGTGGTTTGTGGTACGATCGATAATGGGACCCAATCCCCACACTGATCTCAAAGATGTCAAAAATCAAGGTTTTGATAATATTAGATAGCCCCTACTTGCCTCCTGCTCCTAAGATTTTACACCCAAAATCCTTGTACTTTTGAAAAAGTGTGAAAAAAGCTGTCAAAGATATATAAAGCATTTTGCTTTAATGGTTTTCTCACAATTTGTTCAAATGTACAATGACTGTTGAGCATAAAAATTAGGAGCTTGAGAAAAATAGGGGCTTTATGATTAGTGCCAAAAGTTTGAGATCTTTGGCAAGTTTAGGGGGATCTCATACTTACATTATCGATCATATCAAGCAATTTAAAACATTGGAAATGCTAAGAATCAATTTGCATCATATTAGAAAATATTTGTGTATCAGAATTCAGAACAGGGGAGGGGCACTTTTTGCAGGTGGAATGATCTGGAATCACAGACATCTGCTTGTGAATTGAAATGCTGAATTGAAATCAAAGCTGAATTTCATTTCAATTCCACTTCATTCTTCATCACTCAACATGATTTCAATTCCAATCCAATTCAATTCTTCATTGCTCACGATGATTTCAATTCCAATCCAATTCAATTCATGCCCAAGCCCACTCATTTCGATTCCAATTCAATTCCAATGCATTGAAATGAAAATCGCCCAAAATTCATTTCAATTCAATTCGATTTCAATGCATTGAATTAACATTAGTATATACCAGAACGAAATTCAAATTTGGCGATATGTTTGCTAAACGAATTAATCTGCAAGAAATATTTGGTACGTAAACATTATGTAGCCAGAGGTATCCAATGGTATAAAAATCTGAACTTTTTTGAGAAAAGTGGGGGGATGAGGCTGTGGATCACGAAATGCCCTTTTAAAGTGGTGATCAAATCTACCAAAATGTCTCAAGTAGGCCTATACGTTAATTATGCTAATTGAAAATAAAAATTTGAAATAAAAGTGACAAAAAGGTCATTAAAGTTTGCACAGGGTCAAATTTCAAACTTTTAAAAGCATAACAATGCATTTCTCTTTTATAGTCATAAGGATTCAGAAAATGTACAAATGTTGATTTATTTCCAAAAAGGTAAAAAGTCAAATTTTTGTCTCTATGGGGTAAAAAATATAAAAATGCTCAGATTTTGACAAAGAGATGTCAAAATATTCGTTTTTATATAAAAATTCAAATAAAGATAGGCCTATGATTGCACAATCTATAGGACGTTTCCGCTACTATTGAGGCCTATAATTGACCTTGACTTATTTTGATACATTAGATTAGATTTGAAATGACTTTTTTGACTGGTTAGCACAACCTTAAATGAAATAAATAAACACACCCAAATTAATAGTGCCCATATATTTGCCGTTACTTATCTTATCTTATGTCGGCCTTCTATAACAAGTCAAAAAAACCCTCAATAATAATAATAATAGTCCCAATACCACAATATTTGTTGGGGTTTGAGGTAACACGATGTCTTACTCAAGTTTGGTTTTGATAGGGGTGTGCCTCTGAGAATTTAAAAGGGGACCCATCAATATACCAAATTTTTCAAGAAATTTGGACCCATCGATATACCAAAATTCTGCTTTGGCCAAATTTAACACAAATTGTCTTAATTTTTGCAAATTTCCCCCAGAATTTTGGGGAACTTGCAACATTTTGGGTAGTGAGGCAAAAAAGGACCCATATACCAAAATTGGCCTATAGGAAGGGCTCATTGATATCATGCCGAATATGCTACCCATGTTTGCGGTACGTCCACGTATGGTAATATGTAGGCCTACTGAGTACCTCCCCCCACCCGTCTCAACTTTTCTGATTTGGTCAACTTAGGGACCGTTCACAAACACTTGTTAGGGGGGGGGGCTGATGCAACAAAAATTCGCATAGGTCTGGACGGAGGGCCCGGTGCATGGGTGTAACGAATGGGTGCTTACAATGATGAATATGAACGAGTATGGTAACCTGGAAAGAACCCTGTTTTGGACCGTCCGCGCACCTCCAAAAGACCCCTGAATTTTCCGAAGAAGAGCTCTTTCCTTCAGTAAAACCCAAAAATTACGAACATTTCCCCTTTTGGCGCAAATGTGCTGATCCCCCCACGAAAAAAAATTCAGGCGCCGCCATTGCCCAGTCAATGCTAATTTCTGGATTTATTTAGGCGATCATGTACACCCCGGGTTTGTTATGGATTTTCCATGGACCCAGGATTTCCATGGACCCAAGCGTGTGTCCAATTCATATGCAACCTAAACCATAGGCGTAGTATAGGCCTATTGCATGATATGTAATTCTTCTTCGCCGCCATTTTGTTAAATCATGAAACTCCGTGATAATTCTAATATTTCTGCCAGGGCCTGGTTTCTGCATTTCGTCCATTATTATTTTTATTTCAAAATACGGTAATTATGCGTTTCTTCAAAACAATAGGCATATTCCTAATGAAGAATTTCAAAATTATACTTACAATTTCCTATCGTTGAAATCACATTACATTATTATGCAGCATTGCACATTTTTCCACATATACCAGTACACCACCACCTGCTATTTACACTGGATGTCGTACATGCACACAATGTATATCGATGAAATGATACATGTAAGCCTGGGGGTCAAATGCACTGAAAACAAACATACATTGTAATATGCTACCTCAAGCGTTAAAGGTTAATGTTAATATAAAACGTAGTAAAAAAATAAGAGTCAAAATGAACCAGGAGCATCAACACTCTAGCACACGTGTAAAAATGGCATAAAATAAAAATTAAATCAAATTCAATTCATTGTTAGGTCTACTATACATCAAAACAAAATTTGTTAACACACTACCTGATTAACACAAGTGTTTCAAAGTCCAAAGCTTGGCTCCGTGATATATGTATATCTTATATAATGACCTGATGACATAAATTCCTGGCCCTGATCTAAAATAGATAAAATTATGTATATAAATATAATTATGCAGACGGGGAAATGTCATGATCCAAGACATCGCCTCAGATGATCAATCAATCAATCGATCGATCGACCAATCAATCAGTTACATTTATGTCATCGCGCCAAAATAATTTCAAAATGATATCATGGTTAGGGTTTAGAGTGTTAAACTATTTTGACCTCCCCTAAATAAGTGGTGTAGGCCAGGCCTATATATATTTGTATGAATAAAAATAGATCAAAACAGTTTCTGAATTATTTTTCAGCATTTTATCTAGGCCTACTATTTAATATGATACTCAGTGGCATAGCGTGTGTCGTCAACTGGGGGGGCGGCACCGGGTCTGATGGGGGGTGGGGGGACACAAGCCATTTTTCGGCAATTTTCCTATGGGATTTTCTACATTTTCAAATCGACGCCACTGATAATACTTAACCACTCTTCCCCCATTTTGATATCACAAACTGTGGCTGATAACATTGAATTCCTGAAATCGTTTGCCATCTCCCACTGACAAAATAAATGGCATATAAATATAATTTGACAATATTTGTAAACAAATACGCTTCAAAAGCAAATAACCTTCCTTTCCGCTCATGCTGTCACTCACATTTACATAACTACAAGACACATTCGCACCCACTCACACCCATCACCCTCACCAAATATCACCAACAAATAATTGACCTACTACTTCATCAGCTATCTACTGCTGATAGCATACTACTTCATCAACTATCTATACTGCTGATAGCACACTACTTCATCAACTATCTACTGCTGATAGCACACTACTTCATCCACTATCTACTGCTGATAGCATACTACTTCATCCACTATCTACTGCTGATAGTATATTACTTCATCCACTATCTACTGCTGATAGCACACTACTTCATCCACTATCTACTGCTGATAGCATACTACTTCATCCACCATCTACTGATGATAGCATACTACTTAATCAACTATCTACTGCTGATACACTGTTAAAAATGCATGTAATATTACTAAGTGAAATCGTAACTTTACAGTAAGTTTGGTGTCAAAAAACAGCCGACAGGATTAATTAAACAAACCGAACGTTTTTTTGCAGTAATATATGCGGTATAATTACAATTTAAATGTAAAACAAAGTAAAAAAAAATATGTCGGTAAAAATACCATCGTATTTTGAGAATAGATCGTGATTTTACGTTGACCGTAGTATATCTCTCGTAATAATAAGTGCTTCTATTAGTAATTTTACAGAGATTTTCATGTTAGGATAAAGAAGATACTATTTATACTTTTGGGCGGTAATTTTACGAAGAATATCGTAACTGTTAAAAATGCATGTAATTTTACTAAGTGAAATCGTAACTTTATAGTAAGTTTGGTGTCAAACAACAGCCGACAGGATTAATTAAACAAACCGAACGTTTTTGTTTTTTTGCAGTGATATACGCGGTATAATTACAATTTAAATGTAAAAGAAATTAAAAAAAATATGTCGGTAAAAATAACATCGTTTTTGAAATAGATCGTGATTTTACGTTGACCGTAGTATATCTCTCGTAATAATAAGTGCTTCTGTTTGTAATTTTATAGTAATTTTCATGTTACGATAAAGAAGTTACTATTTATACTATTTTTGGGCGGTAATTTTACGAAGAATACCGTAACTGTTAAAAATGCATGTAATTTTACTAAGTGAAATCGTGACTTTATAGTAAGTTTGGTGTCAAACAACAGCCGACAGGATTAATTAAACAAACCGAACTTTTTTTGGTTTTTTTGCAGTGATATACCGGTATGCGGTATAATTATAATTTAAATGTAAAACAAAGTAAAAAAATATGTTGGTAAAATGACCATCGTATTTGAGAATAGATCGTGATTTTACGTTGACCGTAGTATATCTTTCGTAATAATAAGTGCTTCTGTTTGTAATTTTACAGAAATCTTCATGTTACGATAAACTATTTATACTATTTTTGGGCGGTAATTCTACGAAGAATACCGTAACTGTTAAAAATGCATGTAATTTTACTATTGTGAAATAATGGTAACTTTATAGTAAGTTTGGTGTCAAACAACAGCCGACAGGATTAATTAAACAAACCGAACGTGTTTTTTTTTGCAGTGATATACGCGGTATAATTACAATTTAAATGTAAAAGAAATTAAAAAAAAATATGTCGGTAAAAATAACATCGTTTTTGAAATAGATCGTGATTTTACGTTGACCGTAGTATATCTCTCGTAATAATAAGTGCTTCTGTTTGTAATTTTATAGTAATTTTCATGTTACGATAAAGAAGATACTATTTATACTTTTGGGCGGTAATTTTACGAAGAATATCGTAACTGTTAAAAATGCATGTAATTTTACTAAGTGAAATCGTAACTTTATAGTAAGTTTGGTGTCAAACAACAGCCGACAGGATTAATTAAACAAACCGAACGTGTTTTTTTTTGCAGTGATATACGCGGTATAATTACAATTTAAATGTAAAAGAAATTAAAAAAAATATGTCGGTAAAAATAACATCGTTTTTGAAATAGATCGTGATTTTACGTTGACCGTAGTATATCTCTCGTAATAATAAGTGCTTCTGTTTGTAATTTTAGAGAAATTTTCATGTTACGATAAAGAAGTTACTATTTATACTATTTTTGGGCGGTAATTTTACGAAGAATACCGTAACTGTTAAAAATGCATGTAATTTTACTAAGTGAAATCGTGACTTTATAGTAGGTTTGGTGTCAAACAACAGCCGACAGGATTAATTAAACAAACCGAACGTTTTTTGGTTTTTTTTGCAGTGATATATCGGTATGCGGTATAATTATAATTAAATGTAAAACAAAGTAAAAAAATATGTTGGTAAAATGACCATCGTATTTGAGAATAGATCGTGATTTTACGTTGACCGTAGTATATCTTTCGTAATAATAAGTGCTTCTGTTTGTAATTTTACAGAAATTTTCATGTTACGATAAAGAAGATACTATTTATACTATTTTTGGGCGGTAATTTTACGAAGAATACCGTAACTGTTAAAAATGCATGTAATTTTACTATTAGTGAAATCGTAACTTTATAGTAAGTTTGGTGTCAAACAACAGCCGACAGGATTAATTAAACAAACCGAAAGGTTTTTTTGCAGTGATATATGCGGTATAATTACAATTTAAATGTAAAATAAAGTAAAATAAAATTCTGTCGGTAAAATACCATCGTATTTGAGAATAGATTGTGATTTTGCGTTGACCGTAGTATATTTCTCGTAATAATAAGTGCTTCTGTTTGTAACTTGACGAAGATTTTCATGTTAGGTTGGACCAACCTTAATATGGCGGTCGGAATGCCGACATCAGACCAACATTGGTAAACAGTATACTGTTGTCGAAGTCATAGGAATGGCCAAGTTTATATTTTCTATTTAATAGGTGTATTTAAATGTGACATCAAATAAAGACTATAATAGCCCCAGTAGATAAACTAATAATAGTAATAATAATTATTATAAATTAAAAAAATAATAATAATAATAAAAAATAATAAAAACAATACTAATAGGCCTATTAAATGATAACAATAATAATAATAATAATAATAATAATAATAATAATAATAATAATAATAATAATAACATTGCTTAGTAACCCTAAAAATAATAATAATATAACCCTAATAAATGTAATAAATAGAATTAATATTTATAGCAAAATAATGTTATCAATATTTACGGTAAATTTGATCAATATCCCTCAAAAGATGCACTTTAGCAGGTTTAGTTATAAAAATATTGCTTATATTAACTTAAAATACTTCATCAAATATAGAAACCCCGTTAGCTCAGTCGGTAGAGCATCAGACTAATGACATAGAGGTCCCCGGTTCGATTCCCGGTAGGTACCCTAAGGTAAGTGACAAGTATTTAACAGTCCCAAATACCGTTATTTAACAGTCCCAAAAACGCCTACCGGTATTTAACAGTCCCAAACACCGTTATTTAACAGTCTCAAAAATGCCTACCGTTATTTAACAGTCCCAAACACCGTTATTTAACAGTCTCAAAAACAACTCGTACTGTTATTTAACAGTCCCAAACACCATTATTTAACAGTCCCAAAAACTGTTTTCTTACTGCTTTGTTTTTTTTCAACAAGGTTTTACTGTAAATTAACAGTAAATGCTGCGGTAATTGTATTTTATAGCCAACTGTTATTTAACAGTTCGGGACGTTTTTTTTTTACAGTTTTATTAGCCGCCTGTAAAAATACTGTTGTTCAGTAGTTTTATTTTTCACAGTTTTACTGTAAATTAACAGTTTTTCAGTATTTTTATATAATTTACACCCCATCGTGATTTAACAGCGAGTCGTATTGTGAATCCCAGCTGCCAGCGATAAACGCTGTTTTTTTACGGTTTTATTAGCCGCCTGTGAAAATACAGTTTTTCAGTAGTTTTATTTTTCACAGGGTTTTACTGTAAATTAACAGTTATTCGGTATTTTTGTATGTTTACACCCCATCGTGATTTAACAGCGGGACATATTCTGAATCCCAGCTGCCAGCGATAAACGCTGTTTTTTTACATTTTTTATTCTAACAGTGTAGCACATTACTTCAACTACTATCTACTGCTGATAGCACACTACTTCATCAACTATCTACTGTTGATAGCATACTACTTCATCCACTATCTACTGCGGATAGCATACTACTTCATCCTATCTACTGCTGATAGCATACTACTTCACCCACTATCTACTGCTGATAGCACACTACTTCATCAACTATCTACTGCTGATAGCACACTACTTCATCAACTATCTACTGCTGATAACACACTACTTCATCAACTATCTACTGCTGATATCATACTACTTCATCCACTATCTACTGCTGATAGCATACTACTTCACCCACTATCTACTGCTGATATCATACTACTTCATCCACTATCTACTGCTGATAGCATATTACTTCATCCACTTTCTACTGCTGATAGCATGCTACTTCATCAACTATCTACTGCTGATAGCACACTACTTCATCAACTATCTACTGATGATAGCACACTACTTCATCAACTATCTACTGCTGATAGCATACTACTTCATCCATTACCTACTGCGGATAGCATACTACTTCATCCACTATCTACTGATGATAGCATACTACTTCACCCACTATTTACTGCTGATAGCATACTACTTCATCCACTATCTACTGCTGATAGCACACTACTTCATCCACTATCTACTGCTGATAGCATACTACTTCATCCACTATCTACTGATGATAGCATACTACTTCACCCACTATCTACTGCTGATAGCATACTACTTCATCCACTATCTACTGCTGATAGCATACTACTTCATCCACTATCTACTGATGATAGCATACTACTTCACCCACTATCTACTGCTGATAGCATACTACTTCATCCACTATCTACTGCTGATAGCATATTACTTCATCCACTATCTACTGCTGATAGCACACTACTTCATCCACTATCTACTGCTGATAGCATTACTACTTCATCCACCATCTACTGATGATAGCATGCTACTTAATCAACTATCTACTGCTGATAGCACATTACTTCAACTACTATCTACTGCTGATAGCACACTACTTCATCCACTATCTACTGCTGATAGCATACTACTTCATCCACCATCTACTGCTGATACCATACTACTTGCAACTACTATCTACTGCTGATAGCACACTATTTCATCCACTATCTACTGCTGATAGCATACTACTTCATCCACCATCTACTGATAGCATACTACTTCATCCACTATATACTGCTGATAGCATACTACTTCAACTATCTACTGCTGATGATAGCATACTACTTAATCAACTATCTACTGCTGATAGCACATTACTTCAACTACTATCTACTGCTGATAGCACACTACTTCATCCACTATCTACTGCTGATAGCATACTACTTCATCAACTATCTACTGATGATAACACACTACTTCGTCCACTATCTACTCCTGATAGCATACTACTTCATCCACCATCTACTGATGATAGCATACTACCTCATGCACCATCTACTGATGATAGCATACTACTTCATCCACCATCTACTGCTGATAGCATACTACTTCAACTATCTACTGCTGATAGCACACTACTTCATCCACCATCTACTGATGATATCATACTACTTCATCAACTATCTACTGCTGATAGCATACTACTTCAACTACTATCTACTGCTGATAGCATACTACTTTAACTACTATCTACTGCTGAAAGCACAATACTTCATCCACTTTCTACTGCTGATAGCATGCTACTTCATCAACTATCTACTGATGATAACACACTACTTCGTCCACTATCTACTCCTGATAGCATACTACTTCATCCACCATCTACTGATGATAGCATACTACCTCATGCACCATCTACTGATGATAGCATACTACTTCATCCACCATCTACTGATGATAGCATACTACTTAATCAACTATCTACTGCTGATAGCACATTACTTCAACTACTATCTACTGCTGATAGCACATTACTTCATCCACTATCTACTGCTGATAGCATACTACTTCATCCACCATCTACTGCTGATACCATACTACTTGCAACTACTATCTACTGCTGATAGCACACTATTTCATCCACTATCTACTGCTGATAGCATACTACTTCATCCACCATCTACTGATAGCATACTACTTCATCCACTATATACTGCTGATAGCATACTACTTCAACTATCTACTGCTGATAGCACACTACTTCATCCACCATCTACTGATGATATCATACTACTTCATCAACTATCTACTGCTGATAGCATACTACTTAAACTACTATCTACTGCTGATAGCATACTACTTTAACTACTATCTACTGCTGAAAGCACATTACTTCATCCACTTTCTACTGCTGATAGCATGCTACTTCATCAACTATCTACTGATGATAACACACTACTTCGTCCACTATCTACTCCTGATAGCATACTACTTCATCCACCATCTACTGATGATAGCATACTACCTCATGCACCATCTACTGATGAAAGCATACTACTTCATCCACCATCTACTGCTGATAGCACACTACTTCATCCACTTTCTACTCCTGATAGCATACTACTTCGTCCACCATCTACTCCTGATAGCATACTACTTCATCCACCATCTACCGATGATAGCATACTACCTCATCCACCATCTACTGATGATAGCATACTACTTCATCCACCATCTACTGCTGATAGCACACTACTTCATCCACTATATACTGCTGATAGTACACTACTTCATCCACTATCTACTGCTGATAGCACACTACTTCATCCACCATCTACTGATGATAGCATACTACCTCATCCACCATCTACTGATGATAGCATACTACTTAATCCACCATCTACTGCTGATAGCACACTACTTCATCCACTATATACTGATGATAGCACACTACTTCATCCACCATCTACTGCTGATAGCACACTACTTCATCCACGATCTACTCCTGATAGCATACTACTTCGTCCACCATCTACTCCTGATAGCATACTACTTCATCCACCATCTACTGATGACAGTATACTACTTCCTCCACTACCTACTGCTGATAGCACACTACTTCATCCACTTTCTACTGCTGATAGCATGCTACCTCATCAACTATCTACTGCTGATAGCACACTACTTCATCCACTATCTACTGCTGATAGCACACTACTTCATCAATTATCTACTGCTGATAGCATACTACTTCATCCACTATCTACTGATGATAGCATTAGATTTCATCCACTACCTACTGCCAAACACATTCTTCTACCTCTACTTCTTCTACTTCATCCACCATCTACTGATGATATCATACTACTTCATCAACTATCTACTGCTGATAGCATACTACTTCAACTACTATCTACTGCTGATAGCATACTACTTTAACTACTATCTACTGCTGAAAGGACACTACTTCATCCACTTTCTACTGCTGATAGCATGCTACTTCATCAACTATCGACTGATGATAACACACACTACTTTGTCCACTATCTACTCCTGATAGCATACTACTTAATCAAGCACACATCCTTGCTCACAAAAATCGATTTTTATTTTTTCTGAAAAAAATGTAAAAAAATGCTCATTTTTGGTCAAAAATCCTGATTTTTTCAGAAATTTCGAGGAAATTGGACATGAGCGATAGCACACTACTTCATCAACTATACTGCTGATAGCATGCTACTTCATCCACTATCTACTGCTGATAGCATACTACTTCATCCACTATCTACTAATGATAGCATACTACTTCACCCACTTTCTACTGCTGATAGCATACTACTTCATCCACTATCTACTGCTGATAGCATATTACTTCATCCACTATCTACTGCTGATAGCACACTACTTCATCCACTATCTACTGCTGATAGCATACTACTTCATCCACCATCTACTGATGATAGCATACTACTTAATCAACTATCTACTGCTGATAGCACATTACTTCAACTACTATCTACTGCTGATAGCACACTACTTCATCCACTATCTACTGCTGATAGCACACTACTTCATCCACCATCAACTGCTGATAGCATACTATTTGCAACTACTATCTACTGCTGATAGCACACTATTTCATCCACTATCTACTGCTGATAGCATACTACTTCATCCACCATCTACTGATAGCATACTACTTCATCCACTATATACTGCTGATAGCATACTACTTCAACTATCTACTGCTGATAGCACACTACTTCATCCACTATCTACTGCTGATAGCATACTACTTCATCCACCATCTACTGATGATATCATACTACTTCATCAACTATCTACTGCTGATAGCATACTACTTCAACTACTATCTACTGCTGATAGCATACTACTTTAACTACTATCTACTGCTGAAAGCACACTACTTCATCCACTTTCTACTGCTGATAGCATACTACTTCATCAACTATCTACTGATGATAACACACTACTTCATCCACTATCTACTGCTGATAGCATACTACTTCATCCACTATCTACTAATGATAGCATACTACTTCACCCACTTTCTACTGCTGATAGCATACTACTTCATCCACTATCTACTGCTGATAGCATATTACTTCATCCACTATCTACTGCTGATAGCACACTACTTCATTCACTATCTACTGCTGATAGCATACTACTTCATCCACCATCTACTGATGATAGCATACTACTTAATCAACTATCTACTGCTGATAGCACATAACTTCAACTACTATCTACTGCTGATAGCACACTACTTCATCCACTATCTACTGATGATAGCATTAGATTTCATCCACTACCTACTGCCAAACACATTCTTCTACCTCTACTTCTTCTACTTCATCCACCATCTACTGATGATATCATACTACTTCATCAACTATCTACTGCTGATAGCATACTACTTCAACTACTATCTACTGCTGATAGCATACTACTTTAACTACTATCTACTGCTGAAAGGACACTACTTCATCCACTTTCTACTGCTGATAGCATGCTACTTCATCAACTATCGACTGATGATAACACACACTACTTTGTCCACTATCTACTCCTGATAGCATACTACTTAATCAAGCACACATCCTTGCTCACAAAAATCGATTTTTATTTTTTCTGAAAAAAATGTAAAAAAAAATGCTCATTTTTGGTCAAAAATCCTGATTTTTTCATAAATTTCGAGGAAATTGGACATGAGCGATAGCACACTACTTCATCAACTATACTGCTGATAGCATGCTACTTCATCCACTATCTACTGCTGATAGCATACTACTTCATCCACTATCTACTAATGATAGCATACTACTTCACCCACTTTCTACTGCTGATAGCATACTACTTCATCCACTATCTACTGCTGATAGCATATTACTTCATCCACTATCTACTGCTGATAGCACACTACTTCATCCACTATCTACTGCTGATAGCATACTACTTCATCCACCATCTACTGATGATAGCATACTACTTAATCAACTATCTACTGCTGATAGCACATTACTTCAACTACTATCTACTGCTGATAGCACACTACTTCATCCACTATCTACTGCTGATAGCACACTACTTCATCCACCATCTACTGCTGATAGCATACTATTTGCAACTACTATCTACTGCTGATAGCACACTATTTCATCCACTATCTACTGCTGATAGCATACTACTTCATCCACCATCTACTGATAGCATACTACTTCATCCACTATATACTGCTGATAGCATACTACTTCAACTATCTACTGCTGATAGCACACTACTTCATCCACTATCTACTGCTGATAGCATACTACTTCATCCACCATCTACTGATGATATCATACTACTTCATCAACTATCTACTGCTGATAGCATACTACTTCAACTACTATCTACTGCTGATAGCATACTACTTTAACTACTATCTACTGCTGAAAGCACACTACTTCATCCACTTTCTACTGCTGATAGCATACTACTTCATCAACTATCTACTGATGATAACACACTACTTCATCCACTATCTACTGCTGATAGCATACTACTTCATCCACTATCTACTAATGATAGCATACTACTTCACCCACTTTCTACTGCTGATAGCATACTACTTCATCCACTATCTACTGCTGATAGCATATTACTTCATCCACTATCTACTGCTGATAGCACACTACTTCATTCACTATCTACTGCTGATAGCATACTACTTCATCCACCATCTACTGATGATAGCATACTACTTAATCAACTATCTACTGCTGATAGCACATAACTTCAACTACTATCTACTGCTGATAGCACACTACTTCATCCACTATCTACTGCTGATAGCATACTACTTCATCCACCATCTACTGCTGATAGCATACTATTTGCAACTACTATCTACTTCTGATAGCACACTATTTCATCCACTATCTACTGCTGATAGCATACTACTTCATCCACCATCTACTGATAGCATACTACTTCATCCACTATATACTGCTGATAGCATACTACTTCAACTATCTACTGCTGATAGTACACTACTTCATCCACTATCTACTGCTGATAGCATACTACTTCATCCACCATCTACTGATGATATCATTCTACTTCATCAACTATCTACTGCTGATAGCATACTACTTCAACTACTATCTACTGCTGATAGCATACTACTTTAACTACTATCTACTGCTGAAAGCACACTACTTCATCCACTTTCTACTGCTGATAGCATGCTACTTCAGATCATCAACTATCTACTGATGATAACACACTACTTCGTCCACTATCTACTCCTGATAGCATACTACTTCATCCATCATCTACTGATGATAGCATACTACCTCATGCACCATCTACTGATGATAGCATACTACTTCATCCACCATCTACTGCTGATAGCACATTACTTCATCCACTATCTACTCCTGATAGCATACTACTTCGTCCATCATCTACTCCTGATAGCATACTACTTCATCCACCATCTACTGATGATAGCATACTACCTCATCCACCATCTACTGATGACAGCACACTACTTCCTCCACTACCTACTGCTGATAGCACACTACTTCATCCACTTTCTACTGCTGATAACATGCTACTTCATCAACTATCTACTGCTGATAGCACACTACTTCATCAACTAAACTGCTGATAGCATGCTACTTCATCCACTATCTACTGCTGATAGCATACTATTCATCCACCATCTACTGCTGATAGCACACTACTTCATCCACTATCTACTCCTGATAGCATACTACTTCGTCCATCATCTACTCCTGATAGCATACTACTTCATCCACCATCTACTGATGATAGCATACTACCTCATCCACCATCTACTGATGACAGCACACTACTTCCTCCACTACCTACTGCTGATAGCACACTATTTCATCCACTTTCTTCTGCTGATAACATGCTACTTCATCAACTATCTACTGCTGATAGCACACTACTTCATCAACTATACTGCTGATAGCATGCTACTTCATCCACTATCTACTGCTGATAGCATACTACTTCATCCACTATCTACTGCTGATAGCACACTACTTCATCAATTATCTACTGCTGATAGCATACTACTTCATCCACTATCTACTGCTGATAGCACACTACTTCGTCAATTATCTACTGCTGATAGCATACTACTTCATCCACTATCTACTGATGATAACATTAGATTTCATCCACTACCTGCCATTTTTGTACATTAAAACACATTCTTCTACCTCTACTTCTTCTACTTCATCCACCATCTACTGATGATATATTACTTCATCAACTATCTACTGCTGATAGCATACTACTTCAACTACTATCTACAGCTGATAGCATACTACTTTAACTACTATCTACTGCTGAAAGGACACTACTTCATCCACTTTCTACTGCTGATAGCATGCTACTTCATCCACCATCTACTGATGATAGCATACTACCTCATGCACCATCTACTGATGATAGCATACTACTTCATCAACCATCTACTGCTGATAGCACACTACTTCATCCACTATCTACTCCTGATAGCATACTACTTCGTCTACCATCTACTCCTGATAGCATACTACTTCATCCACCATCTACTGATGATAGCATACTACCTCATCCACCATCTACTGATGATAGCATACTACTTCATCCACCATCTACTGATGACAGCATACTACTTCCTCCACTACCTACTGCTGATAGCACACTACTTCATCCACTTTCTACTGCTGATAGCATGCTACTTCATCAACTATCTACTGCTGATAGCACACTACTTCATCAACTATACTGCTGACAGCATGCTACTTCATCCACTATCTACTGCTGATAGCATACTACTTCATCCACTATCTACTGCTGATAGCACACTACTTCATCAATTATCTACTGCTGATAGCATACTACTTCATCCACTATCTACTGATGATAACATTAGATTTCATCCACTATCTACTGCCATTTTTGTACATTAAAACACATTTTGAACACAAAATTCATGAATTCAATTACCTCAAAGCGTATACTTTTTAACTATGGTGGAATTTTAATTACAAATTAATTACCGGTACCGGTAACTAAGTTAAATTTATAAGGTACTTGATTGACAGATTTTGGATTAGGCCCCTATTATACAAGAGGCTTATGTTAAATAAATGGTATAAAACATTTTAATAATTTCAGAAAACATTTTGAAAACTTCACGCAAAACATTCAACATAATGTTATTACAGCCATATTGTAACATTTCCATAGGATACAGAATTGTATTGCTTTTCAACAAAATGTTAGTACTGTTCACTGTCAGAGATGTCTTCTTTTCATTTTGACCAGAAAACATGAGGGAAATCAAAGAAAATTGCTATTTAATTTCAGTGCTAATGTCGCCAATGCATGACACTCTGTCGATCGTGACTGATGCCGGTCATTTTGATGTGTTATGACCTACCCAAGCACTCCATGTAATGTACTGTGTTATGAACATCGCATACATCGTTCGACTAATATTTGATTGTAATAAATAAACGACGTACTCAAAAGTCCGATTTTGTTACAAGTATAGCATTTTTGCAGGGTATGTCAGTTTATTAATTTATTACAATAATGTTAAAATTACAATTTTGAAAAAACATTGAGGGCATTCTCCTCAACAAATGTTACAATGCTGCTTTAATGTCATGAATTCAAGCCATTACTGACTGAAAATGGTTTAGGAAAACTGGAGATGATTAAAAATATTGTCTTGTCATGTAGTAAAAGTTGCACTTTCCATGCTAATTGCTTTTGACTTTCGCTGATTTTAACACATAGAATCATACCGATTTCTACACATCACTTGTTTTGATGACAAATAGATGACATTGGGTTTTCATTTAAATCTCCAATTACTTAATCATTTTCAGTTAGCAATGTTTCAGTGAAAGAATATCTTAATGTTGTGATATTTAGTCTTATTATGTAACCGAGCACTACGTTTTAAAATACTTTGGAATCTTTGATATACAAAGTAAAAAAAAAAGTAAAGGAGACGATCCTGTATAAACAGTGATCGGAGTGTCCATCTCTCTTTCATTGGCGATTGGGCCAGACTCCTCCATATAATGTTGCTATAAGGGGATCGCTACACCTCCTGCACAGCGAGTATGTTACCTTCCCAGCATTTAAGAATACCAGGGGTGGAATTTCGTAAAGTGCCACAGGAGTCCAAGTGGATTCTCGCAAGAGAGTTTTGCGAGAGTCCATGGATTCCCGTAAATGGATTCTCGTTGTACAATCTTATGGAGTCCAAAAGGTATTATATGTAGGCCTACGTAAAATGCATTCAAACAAACAAACTAACAAATAAAGTAACAAAGTTAAGTTTTTAATATATGTGTCATCATACTCTCACTTCCATATATGTCATCAATTGCATCTTTGGCGACTTTTCCTTTATATTTTGCAGGCTTTGAGTTTTAAGGCGTGTTGAACTTAAACGTAAGTCCGCTGAGCTGATCATTTGCAGCGCGAGTCCACATGGACTCTCGCAATAGGACTGTTACGGGAGTCTCTGCGAGAGTCGACTCTCGGACTCCCGCCGAAATTCCACCCCTGGAATACCGGTACCCATATATACACCTGGGTGGAGAGGAGTAAACGAGATAAAGTGCCCTACTCAAGGGCACAACACGATGGCGTCGCCGGGGCTCGAACCCGCAACCTTCCGATTATGAGTCGGAGCCCGTTCCGCTCGGCCACCGTGCTCCTTTGATATACTGCACTCTATAAATGTTGTATTATTATTATTACATTATTTATTTTGAGCCCTGTATATAGATAGTAGTTACTTACTTTGCTCATACAAAAACACAGGGAAAAAACCTGTTGCTACAACATTTTAAAAGGGTATTTCGTGATCCAGTCTCATCCCCTCACTTTTCACGATTTTTATGCCACTGGAAATCTCTGGCTACATAAATGTTTATGTACAAAAACAATTCTTGCAGATTAAGGGATCCAAAATAAGTGCTTATTGCGTTTCGACAGTATTTTTTGTGGGACATGAGAGCACCTCAGACCTATCGAATTGCATTCTGAATACGAAGCATGTCTTACTGATATCAAATAATTTTCATTTTTTTTAAATCACAATATAATACAAATTTTATGACAAATTATAAAAATTTGATATTTTTCAATTTTTTGATATAACAGTCCTCGAGTAAATTATATAAATCTAATGATATATTCTTAAAGTGTATGTAGCAGGAGGAAAAGTCGACGGTCAATTGAAAATTTTGACCTTTCATATTGAAGATATGGATTTTTTCCCAAAAAGACCTAATTTTTTTTGGTGTTTTGGGAAAAAAATCCATATCTTCAATAATTTAAAGGTCAAAATTTTCAATTGATCGTCGGCTTTTCATCCCACCTACATACACTTTAAGTATAAATCATCAGATTTATAAAGTTTACTTCAAGTACTGTTAAATATCAAAATATCAATTTTAACGATTTGCCATAAAATGTGTATTAAATTGCGAATTTCAAAAATCGAAATTATTTGATATCAGAATGACATTCTTCGTATTCAGAATACAATTCGATATGTCTGATGTGCTCTAATGTCCCAAAATAAATACTGTCCAAACGCTCATACCCCAGCCCTTAATTCGCTCAGCAAAAATATCGTCAAATTTGTATTTTGTTCTGGTTTAAAACAAAATCACACACATTGTCTATGGAGCAGTGTAATACACATTAAATCATGCGTAACTCGCAAACGCAAAATCGGAATCAACTGAAATGTTGGGAATAAGCTTTTTTTGTGGATCTGTACTGAAAAATGTCATAAGAAGAGGATGCTAGGATCACAAAATACTTCTTAAATTTTTGTAACATTTATCGTATTGGCACCTACATAATTATACATGATATTACACAGCAGTAATCACCTGCATAAGTCCTCCAATTATGCTGATATTCAGATACTATAGGTCACAAAATATCTAAGTTCACTTTGCAAGATATGCAATAATCTCATCAACCAAGGCTTATCCTCAAATTAAATGACTTTCTTTCTACCTTACAGTGCCCCTGATTGGTTAATTACATGATATAATCATCCGAGTAACCAATCAAAATAGAGCTTTCAGATCTAATAACAATTTAAGCTGAATCCTGCAGCCCTACTGAATATTCATAGTATGCTTAAAGAAACAAAGGTGCCAAGAAGTGAGGTTACTTTGCTAAAATGTGGCATCAGGGAAGCTGATATTTCAGGATTGGAGTGGAATTTTGAAATTTGGAGGGAAATTTTGCTTCCCTATTTAAGGGCTGTGGCAGCAACGTTTGCACATTATTTTTTGTGGGACATGAGTGCACATCAGACATATCGAATTGTATTCTGAATACAAGGAATATCCTTCTGATATCAAATAATTTTGATTTTTTAATTGGTGATATAATACAAATTTTATGGGAAATTATTAAAAATTTACATTTTCTTTTATTTTTCATATTTTTAAAACAGTCCCTGAAATAAAGTTTATAAATCTAAAATACTTAGAGTGGCAGCAACGTTTTCACAGTATTTTTTGTGGCACATGAGAGCACATCAGACATATCGAATTGTATTCTGAATACAAGGAATATCCTTCTGATCAGGGTTGTAGCTACGCCGGGCACTGCCAGGCGGGGTCGCCCGGCACCCGGCACCAAAAACCCCGGCCGTAAGCGTGTGAGCTCCACGCGCTAGGCTTCGCAATAATTTGCCACCTGGCATAGAAATTGGCCTAGCTACAACCCTGCTTCTGATATCAAATAATTTTTAATTGGTGATATAATACAAATTTTATTTTTCAAATTTTTAAAACTCCCTGAAATTAAGTTTTATAAATCTAATAATATGTGTATACATACTTAGAGTGTATGTAGCTGGGAGGAAAAGCCGACGATCATTTGAAAATTTTGACCTAAATTTATTTGGTGGTTTGGGGAAAAATCCTATATGTTCAACACGAAAGGTCAATATTTTCAAATGATTGTTGGCTTTTCCTCCCAGCTACATACACTTTAAGTAAATATCATTAGATTTACAAATTTTACTTTGAGGACTGTTAAATGTCAATAATATCATTTTTTAATAATTTGCCATAAAATTTGCATTATATCACGAATTTCAAAAAATTTCAGAAGAGCATTCCTCGTATTATGGAATTTGATACGTCTGATGTGCTCTCATGTCCCAAAAAAATACTGTGTACATGTTGTGACCCCACCCCTTAAGAAATATATAAGAAATTATGGACAATTTTGTTTGGTATTTTGGAGTGAAATTGGTCTTCTCTTCCCAGGAAAGAAACATTTTGTTCAGCCCTGCTTGTCATCTTTAATCAGGTATGCCTCCGTTTGAAGTACCATTTGAAGAGATCAGATTCAAAAACGTGATATACATATATATATACACCATTTTCAAACTTTTTGCATTAAACCGACCAACATCTGACCTATGACACCTTACTTTAAAAAATCCAATGTATATTTTTGAAACTATGAACATAAACAGCACATATTTTCTTATTATGCTCTTTATTTTTGTAGACTTGCTTCAAGTCCTTGGGTGTCCTTAGTGAATGAAAACTACAGTCATGGAAGCTTTGCCGCATCTTTCAAAAATTCCTGTTTCTTTCCAAAAAATTTTTCAAAATAATTATTTACCATCTTAACTTTTACATTTTAAAAATCTATTTAACGTTTCACTTGCTAGTGCTAGGCCAGATAACGGACTCTCTTATCATACTTAGTACCTCTAGGCATACTGTGCACTGCAAGGGTAGTCTAGTCATGAAGGTCTCTACTACCTTCATGGTCTATACAGCAAAATGTCCAGGCATGCTTCCTCCCTTAAACTCATGAGCTGGCCATCAGTGACGGCCCATCACCCATCGTCCTACACAAAAAATTTGACCCGACTAAAAATCTGAGGGAGTCCATGAAACTACTAGTCTGTCAAGTCCATGGCATCACAGACCAATGGCATGAATAGAGAAAAAAGTAAGAATGAAGATTTGGTCAAGGCTATATTTTTGAAGAGTTTACATTTATATATTAAATCAAGAAAAATGAATATCGCCTTCTGCATCTGAAAACTCTTCATTTGCACTCTGCCTGACTATGCCTAGGAAGGTAAAAGCAGAGGGCTGACAGTAAATTTCGCTGATCCCTCCTTTTTTTTCTATGTAGATTTAACACACGATTCCCGCTGTTGTTTTGGTTCCACTTTAGCACCCCCTGGTACACGCATGGAGGTCGCCATTTGAGGTTTTAGCACCCCGGCTACCTTGACTACGCGTTCAGCATCGCGTATAGTTCGCGTTCCCAACTGTCAATCACCTCGAGCTTGACAACGATATCTGAATAGACTATCGCCAAGTCTTACGTGTAGGTGCGAACTTTAGGTTAATTTTCGTGATTGAAGCAGTATTTTTCTTGTATAAATCTTGGCCCGGATAGCGGGATTTGGTTGATTTAATGCATTTGATAAATTAAGTTCATGTATGCGCTAAAAAATATAATTAAAAGTATTAAAAAAGCTGTTCAACATTTGAAAAAAAATGCACTGTAGCAGGCTTGAAAAAGTCTAACCGTGGATGCAGCAAGCCGCAATTTTACCGGTAATTTTCATGACTTGAACGCGGAGCACGGACGCGATATAGCCGGTAGAAATCGCGGTAGTGTTCCAGGCCTACGCGATGGCAGGGTAATGGCGGCTTCCATACTTTGATTACTTTTATAATGAGCTGTCATATCCCAATTTGTTTTATCTCTGGTAAAAGCATGGGACTCTCATGGTCCCGTCACTGTTTGTACTCATAATCCTGTCACCTTGGATGACACAAATACTGAGTTTGATAGTTGGCATAGCACCTGAATTCATTTCCTAGTTTGTTAGTGTGACTTGGTATAAATAGACATACTGATGCATCTAATAACTCCTTGGCTTGTGTTTCCATTACAGCTCCTGAAATAAGACAGAAAATAATGACAACTTATGAAGCATTGTTAACAAACTGGGAAACTCAGGTGTTTCATTCTAAGTATTGCATTACACATGACACAAAATGTCAAACATCTAGCTCTTTTGTATACATGAATATACACTTGGTCCCCACCTCACACAGTGTCATCGCCCCGATATCTTCATGGCAGAAATCGCCATGGTAGGTTGAATCCACAGCCACGCATCGCCATTTTGTTCCGACCTTTGAGACGCATAATGAGCAGAGGGACATGACTAAGGCTACTGACAATAGCCTGGTAATTGACCTCTCTGTGTGTGAGTGAACATGTATACGCCTTTGAGGTCAATGGTCATCAACTTTTATACTGCCTCCACGGGAGTAAGTGCAGCTAGCCTACGCGCTGCGCTATAGCACTTCAGCACATATAAAATCAGAATATTTTTGTAAGTTTTTGAGTTCAAGACGCACGCTTCTTTCTCAAGATGCTAGCTAACGACTATCATATCCGTTGAACATATATATTTAAGTGCAAGGAACCAAATCTGGATTCTTTAGACTAAATCAACTACGGGAGATATTCATCATTTTCTACCCCGGTATCCAAAGATTTATCGTCTGAATATCAAATTGTGCATAGCACATTCACGTGTATCGATCCCGGGTATTTATTTTAGTATCTCTGCTGTACCAAGTAATTATTAGCCAGGTGATGTCGGTGTGCCTCAGTCTATTGCTGAATAAAATATTTTTACTTATTATAGCCATCTGTTTGCCCATCATAATTTATCATTAAAGCTGTTGAAAAAAGCATTGGAACTTGGAAGTACTAGTATATAGTTCAGATTTACAAATAAAGGACCGAAAGTTTTCACTCTGCAATTGAAGAGTACACAAAATGCATGAACGAGTAAATATGTGTGATTTGTGCGTTTGCTAAAGTAAACCCTGAACACATAAATGATTTGAACTCTTGGAACATAGGCTGTTACGCTACAAGTCTAGTTTTATGTTTTAGAAGGTCAAATTAGAATGGGCACTTTTATTCAAATGGCAGGCAAGCTTCAAATTCTAGCCAAGACACTGAATTAAAGGAAGACAGGGTCCTAATTAGATCGAATACAATTCTAAGGTACCTATGTGGTGCATTAGATTTTTCTATTCAACATTTAATATAACCAGGACCCTGACAGTGAGTTCAGAAGTATGTTACTGCGTGGAAGAGGCCATTGACCCTGTCATCGCGTATCAGGAACTACCGGTCACTTGAATGCGCCCTATACGCGTTATTGATCGCGCAGGACGCTTGTGCTGGCGACTCGTTCGTTAGCACCCGGCGACCCTCCGCGTTGCTGTTAGCACCCTATGGCAGCTCCCATACGCGTGATTTGCGGGATTTTATTTTCAGGCTCTGTAGCATGCAAATTTGGCTGGTCCGTTTTTTACAGTGGGGGACCTGATATAACCAGTAACCACTACATGACTCACCTGTGCATAAAATCACTTTCCCTTTCGTCAAGTACTTCACCGTCTCCGCTGTCTTTGCCAAACACTCCTCATTCAAAAATGGTGGATCAGCAACAACAACATCGTAGGACTGACTCTCTATCTCCTTTGGAAGCTCCAGGGGCTTATTATAGTCATAGAATACAAAGTCCTCCTTGTAGGTGGCAAACCGATGATCAAATTCAAAAACTGTAGCCTTACATGATGCTGGTTTCATTGTCTGTAGCTTTTGGTATAGTGTTGGGCAAGACACACATGCTATTCTGTGATGTAAGATAATGATATCATATCATTAAGGGCTGGGGTATGAACGTTTGGATTTTCGGTATTTATTTTGGGACATTAGAGCACATCAGACATATCGAATTGCATTCTGAATACGAAAAATGTCATTCTGATATCAAATAATTTTGATGTTTTGAAATTCGCAATTTAATACACATTTTATGGCAAATCATTAAAATTGATATTTTTGATATTTAACAGTACTTGAAGTAAACTTTATAAATCTGATGATTTATACTTAAAGTGTATGTAGGTGGGATGAAAAGTCGACGATCAATTGAAAATTTTGACCTTTTCAGTATTGAAGATAGGGATTTTTTTTCCCAAAACACCAAAAAAAATTAGGTCTTTTTGGGAAAAAAATCCATATCTTCAATATGAAAGGTCAAAATTTTCAATTGACCGTCGGCTTTTCCTCCCTGCTACATACACTTTAAGAATATATCATTAGATTTATATAGTTTACTTCGAGGACTGTTATATATCAAAATTTTGAAAAATATCAAATTTTTATAATTTGTCATAAAATTTGTATTATATTGTGATTTTAAAAATGAAAATTATTTGATATCAGAAAGACATGCTTCAGATTCAGAATGCAATTGATAGGTCTGAGGTGCTCTCATGTCCCACAAAAAATACTGTCGAAAACGCAATAAACGCTCATTTTAGATCCCTTAAGATGATTGTGATGTTTGTATCTGCTTATTGATAAAAAAAATTTTCATGAGGTAGTTAACTTAAGACTCTGATCTTTTTACAATATACTGAAAATTTAATTGGGGCTGTGTGATGCACAACAAAACGCTAGACATGGGCGTAGGTTATCATTGAAAACCCTTGGACATGGGTCCATGTTTTGAAAATGTGTCCCAAAATGGCAAAAATATGGTAGCTTTTTGTAAAATATCCTTACAAGTGGGTCCATGTTTAGAACAAATAGTAAAAGAGCAAAAGTTTCCAGTTTTTGAGTGAAAAAATTACCTCTAGAAATGAGGTATGGTTTTGCGAAAGCTCTGATGGCATACATTTGTACAAACCGCACACTTTATCCATAAATATTTCAATCAATTGGGCAAAAAATGGCTAAGGATATATTCTTGTTGAGTGAGTAGTTTTCTCATTTTGTCAGCATTCTTGAGCAGCTCATTCATATCCTGTATCCTTTCCAACAAAGTGTCTAGCAATGTGTACATGTATAGCCCTCATGAAAATGACACAGTGGGCAAGCATTGGGGCTTTGTCTTCCTATCTTGATCAATCTCTGTAACATGTACTCACCTTCCATTTTCTCCTGCTGCTGCCAAGACTTCTTTGGCTAACACTTCTGATGTCTGCTCATCATACCAGAACTGAGACAGTTGCTAACAAAACAAAAACAATCAAAATTTATATTATTATGTTTATGAATATTTTTATTTCCACCAAAGATATAATGTGATCAGTGAGGTCTTTAGGGGTAGGATTGGATGGGACAATACTGCCTTGATGCTGCACCTCCAATTAGATAAAAGCATTTTTCCTCCATACATTTTGAAATTTATAACCTTCTCTAATCCCTATGGACATTTTGACCTGTCAAATAAAATTTACCAAAGATCACCCTGAGTGTCAATACCCACCCAGCAAAGCGGGTCAGTTTGTTATTCAAAGATCAAGGTATAACCCACTGAGCACTACCTGCCGATCTAACATTGCCTCTGATTGGTCAATTACATGATATCTAAATACTTTAATCACCTATCAGAACTTTTTGCTGATTGGTCCAATTGAAAATGAAACTTCTTTTTGGCCAATCGGCAGGTAGTTCTCATGGGGTTAGTGAAGTATAACTGCCAGGATAAAGCCTCCTTACCCAGTCTTCTTGTATTATGCCAGTCTTAGATGCCTGCCCATCTTCCATGGCTTGTTGTTCTTCATTCACCTTCTCCGATTGCTCTGCATAGAATTCTTGCAGGGCTGCAAGAGCATGGGCTGATAACTGAGGTGCATCATCATCTGAGTCACTCATCGTGGTACAGTATGGAAAATTCTACAGTGTCCAGAAAATTTCAGAATTCTGTACTGGACAAAATGTGAGTTAATTGAGAAAACCCATCAGCAACGTAAGTTGTAAGGGGTATGCAATACCCTTACCATAAGTCGAGGCTAAATAAGCCTTACCTTAGCCTCAACTTGGCCTCGATATCTTTTGAGGCTAAAAATTAACCTCAACTTAGCCATCGAGGCTAAGAAATTAACCTTATCGGTGACAAGGCTAAGAAATTAACCTCGCCTTAGCCTGAAATGTTTTGAGGCTAAAAAATTAACCTCGTCTTGGCCTGCTTTAATTTTGAGGCTAAAATTAACCTCAACTTTATTGAGGCTATTATTAGCCTCAAAAATATGGTCACATGATAGGTCAGAGGTCACCAACTGTCAGGGAGCAGACTACTGTATGCTGCTCAGAATTGCCAATAATTTTGAAAAATTAACAGTTTAAAGGGTAGGCCTATTTTAGGCTTTTTTACTGGTGCCTAGTTCATGGGGAGCATGGCAACCATATCTCTGGAAGAAAAATCAGCTTTTCGTAAGTTTCAAAGTATGTATTTTATTGCTTCTTTTCATCAGGAAATATGGCCTTTTTGAGGTTGTCGAATTCAGCAGACATGCATGTATTGTAGTCTGCAGACATGTATACTGCAGTTTGATGCTGGCTGACCCTGGTGAAAACGTGTTACTGCACTGATGTTGTTAGGGTGTTATGTTAATTGATGTTTGGGGATGTTTGTACTTTAAATTGGGGTGGGTTATTTAGAGAGTTCAAATATGGTGAGTTAATGTTGTTGGGAAAGTTCAAATAATGAAATATGATAGGTTGTCATATTGGAAGTGTTATGTTAAGTTGGGATGAAGTGGTGTGCATGCAATATATGTCAATGTATTGGAGATGTTTCTACTTTGAAGTGGGGGGGGTCATCTGGAGAGTTCAAGTGTGGTGAGTTTTCACCTACACCCGATTTGAAAGAGTTATATGCGGGAGTTCTATTTGGTAAAAGTTGAGATGTGGACATGTGGTAGGGGATGTTTGTACTTTTAAGTGGGGATGGTCATTTTGAGAGTTCTTATGGTGAGTTGTCACCTTCAGCATATTAAAAGAGTTGTTTGGTGACATTGGGATATGGTGTACGTGTCATAAAGATAAACTCTTCCAATACGCTAAAGGTGACAACTCTACAAATTACCCCCTCCCCACTTCAAAATACAACTGTCCCGTAACATTGACAGCACACCATATCCCAACTTTACAAATAAAACTTTCCAATACTAGTATGCTCAAGGTGACAACTTGCACCATATTGGAACTCTTACCAAATGACAACTCACCATAGTTGGATTTTCCAATTGACAACTCACCATATTGGAACTCTCCAAATGCAACTCACCAAATAACCCTACCCCCACTTCATAACACCCCAAAATTATCAGTAACACTTATCACCTAGCTGGATCAATAAATAGCCCAACCGTCCCTGCATGCATGTAATGTTTAGCCTCGTAAAATAGCCTCAAATTATTAGCCTTGTCTTAGCTTAGCCTCTAAATATTGCGAGGCTTAACTAATTTAAATAATTAGGCTAATTTTCAGGCTAAGACGAGGCTAAGATAAGGCTAAGACGAGGCTAGTTATTTACTGAGGCTAATATTACGAGGCTAATTATTTGAGGCTAATTATTTGAGGCTTATCTAATTTGCATAATTAGGCTAATTTTCAGGCTAAGGTGAGGCTAAGGTAAGGCTAAGACGAGGCTAGTTATTTACTGAGGCTAATATTACGAGGCTAATAATGCGAGGCTAATGATTTGAGGCTAATGATTTGAGGCTAATTATTTGAGGCTTATCTAATTTGCATAATTAGGCTAATTTTCAGGCTAAGGTGAGGCTAAGGTAAGGCTAAGACGAGGCTAAGGATATGAGGCTATTCATGAGGCTTATTTTCTGAGGCTAAGTCGAGGCTTAGATAAGGCCTCGACCTTTGGTAAGGGTAACTATGTGTAAGAATTAATTGTAGGGGCAAAGATTTTTTGGCAAGCTGGGGCAGATGTGTTGGACACCTTTTTACACCCTAGAAAGGCATTTAAAAAAATTTCAAGTGCAAAATGTCCTGCTTGCTGCGCTCACATCACATGATATTACGACAATTTAAGGTTACCATTTTGGTTCCCATATATGAAGAGCTTTGTTTCAAAACCCCTTACATCCACTTTTGGGTGAAATTGCATTATTGACAAGACATTATCGTGTGGGTAAAAATACACATTTTGGTGGTTGTTTGACCTTCATACCACTTTCCCTTCCGGAGATATGGTATATTTCCCGTTTGGGAAATCTTGGGGAATTTCCGGAAATCTGAACATAAAATGAATATAGAATTGTTTTGTTTTAATATTTTGATGTATACTAGTAGCATGGAATGTTCTTTACCTATTAAAACCAAAGGGAACTGTTTTTGGGTCACTATTTTTGAAAAAAATCATTTTAATTAACAAAAGGTGTAGCTTCGGAAATACTCAAAAAATGCCAAAAGGCTCAAATATGATTGCAAAGGTGATTTCTAGAAAAGGGGTAAATTTGTTTTGTTGCAAAAGCCCTTATATCCACAAAAGGCGCGATATAAAATATATAATAAAATAAATAGGAAGGCTTCAAAATTGTACCAAACCTATTCTTTTAGTTTCTATTCATCAACACTTTATCCAAACCCAAATTGAATCAAATCGAACCAGTAATACTTGCACAATTAAAAAAAGCGTTTTTTCTCAAAAAGTTAAAATTGGATGTAAGGGGTTTTGCAACAAAGCTCTTCATATCTGGCATGTGTATATGGGGGCAAAGAGATTTTGTCAGTTGAAAGGACATGATTACACTTACAGTCACCTGTAAACTATTTAAATATATAAATTTCCATTTCTTTTTCTGGAGTCTGGACATGCCTTTAGAACTTAACACTAAAAATTACACTACTCACATCATTAAGCTCATGCAGATTAATTCGTTTACACATGTAGCAAATAGCCTATATCATCAAATTTGAATTTCGTTCTGGATACCAGAACGAAATTACAACAGTGGCCAGGGAGCAGTGTATAAATAGTACACATAATCATGGATAACTGGCAAACACAAAATTGGAATCAGCTGAAATTTTGGGAATAAGCTTTTTTCGTGGATATCTACTGAAAAATGTCATAAAGAGGATGCCAGGATCACGAATATTCTGAGTATAAAGACCCAACACTTGTGCTGACAGCCAATTTGGTCACTTATTCAAAATGTGACATGTACACCAGTTACAATCCCTGAAATAAATGGTCTACTTTTTTAGTGGGCCTCAATTCCAAAGCATAAAAATGCAATCCCCAACCCTTTCATGCTTTGGTTACCCTTTGGACAACTTTGATATGAAATTGGATCGGTTGAGCCCATATTTATTGGTCGAGCTATGAGTTTTAAAATATTGGACGAGACGTAGTCGAGTCCAATATTTTAAAACTCATAGCGAGACCAATAAATATTGGGCGTAAGCATCAATTTTATCATTATTATGTTTTGGATGCAATATTATCACAACTTGGATCCATCACAACATAATAATGTAAAAATCTGTGTCTGAAAATCACCGGTACAAACATCGATACTATACTTCTTCCGCATCGCTGTTTAGCCAGTAGCCATTGAGCGATAGTAGGATACGGGGACGTCCGGACGTAGGCTAAAATAGTTCTTTGACCTGTTCCTAGCCTGACGTCTCAATTCACTCAGTCTCGTTTCTGCTTACCAGACAGCAAATACTGTGTATTTGCTGTGTGGAACCAGACATAGTCTATAGATTACAAAAACCTCCTTTAATTTATCATATTAAAGAGACATAAACATGATACATGTTATGTACTATTAATGTTTTTGTAAGCAATGATGCTTCAGTAATTTAGTATACATATGTATACAGTTTGCATGAATTACATGCAGCATTTGAGAATTATATAACATTCTGCAGGATTTTATGGGTAGACAACCTATACTACAGTTGTGTCGCACCCATCTTGTCCTCTTGAACCTAGAGGGTCGAGTGCAGATATCAGAACCGGGGATGATTCCCCTTCTCTTTTCGAATAGCTCTGACACTTTAACGTGCACAGGGATGAATCCTCCTGAACACAGGACCAACGGCTTTACGTGACTTCCGAATCACGGACGAAGCACATACACTACCTATATCTGCACATGTTAAGCAGTGTATGGGGGCGAGAGAAAATTCTTCAATTAAATTCTGAAATTAAATTACTGAACCTAATTGAAGGATTCCCGACCACATAGGAACTTTTTGGGAGGGAAGAGAATTTTCACCTAAGGCAAGCCCAAGGCTCGAACCCTCGTCGATCGTATCTCCCGGCCGGCAGCGCAACGCCTTAACCGCTCGGCCATCTCGCCCTCTTGCTTACAAGAGCAAGACATAACTTAAGCTTACAAGTTAAACAGTTACACGTAAATTTTACTATCCCAGATAAGGCACTTGAAACTTGATTCTGAGTTTAGCGTCCGCCGCCCGCATTATGAATTTTGTGCCGCGTTTGAGATGTAAAATCTGAAAATAATTCATTATTTTGCAAATTACAACTAAAACAGAAAGAAAATTTATTCTGCAAAATTTTTAAACCCCTTTTTTTCTATTTGAACCCTTCGAAAACTATAGAAAGCCTTGAGAACTATTAGATGAATCCATCTAAATATTTTAGCATTAAAAATATACAGGTTTTTGACCCTTGCTCTAACCAATTATTTCAATTATACCTTTGGGATACCAGCTAGCTAGGGTAGACTAGAAGAGAAATCAACCTAGCCAAAATGTTTTTTACCAGATGGAAATTGTTGATGTTGTAAATAATTTAACTAAGAAAGAGCTAGTTTTGACAAATTGGTGCCAAAAATTTATTTCATAATGTTCTGCATGATTGTTATTTTTGTATTTAATGAGTCAATCCCCCCCAATTTCCCCCTATCCTCAAATGTATACGGAGAGGTTACATGTAGTACAAATTGGAGTGAAGAAGACTGGCATGGACATGGTATACTTCGGAATACATTTAGTTTCTTTTAAAACTTGAAAAACAAAAAGCAAGGTAATTATACTTGTATAAATGTTTATGTGTGTTTGTGACATTATATTGCGACTGGCGATACCCAATTTGAATGAACAAAAGCGCATAAGCATTGGTAAAAGGCCGCTGATAATGAAACCTTGAAAATAATGAATAATGAATAATGAAATAGTTGCCTCATTATGAGCTGAAAAAAATGGGATGCTAAACTCAACATCAAGTTTCAATAGCCTAAACAACATCATGATCCTCCGAAATTGCCCGAGTCATATTAACGGGCATAATTGTGCGGAAATTAATTTCGCACCATTTCTGCCCGTTGCAGTCGACACAGTCTGTAGCAAAACAGAAATAGCAACATTTGCAGATTTTGGTAAGCTTAAATTTTAAAAATTAGCTCCTTCTTGACTTGAGCTAAAAATATCATGAATATTAAATATCATGAATATCGAACGCAAAAGGAAAACTTACCAAAGAATATTAATATACATGTGGTATAAAACCAATTTCAATGACTTCGGTGTCTGATAGTGATACGCACTAGCCGCAGTCTGTGGCCCTCACGGACTTAGCGAGCGCATAGCGCGAGTAATCGAGCGCGTAGCGCGAGACGTTCAATCGAGCGCGTCAGCGCGAGGGCCACAGCAATTTCACAACTTTCTCCCTAGCTTTTGCTAGGGGAGGTTCCAAATCTGTTCAGCTCCTTTAGTACATTACTAAAGCACACAAATCTTTGTGTGTATATCTATGGACCTTGAAGTACATGGGAGCCAGCCAACTGATGCTAAATTGCAATAAGTGTGCCTGGATTAACCACCTGTGGTGTCAATCATGAGTGAAATCAGTGACCAATAGCCAATCACAGGCAAGAGCTGGACCATTTTGAAAATTAGTTGACTGTTTATCTTGACAACAACCCTAATACTCATCACACATGTGTCTTGATGACAGATTCCTGGCTATCTCTACATGTGGTCTGGCCATGGTCTGGAAGAGTTAACATTGCCAGCATAATTAATGTGGTTTCATTTATTCACACTTAGAGTGGATGGTTAAGAGTTTAAGCCTGTGAATAATTTTGACCAGAAACATTATTAAAGATTAAAATACTTAATAAATAAAGTGTTTTCATGATTTTTATTTTGGAGTTCTTGAAATTTATACTGGTCAATTTTCATGATTGGGTTGAAGTTGGATCTCTGTATTATGGGCTGTATTGTCTCTAAATTGTAACATTTCTTTTCCAACCAAACCTTAACCCATTTCTATTATTTAGGCCTATCTTCTAGGATTTTTAATAATTCATGAATAGAGATATTTTATTTTATTTTCTTAAAGTTATGCTTATATAGGGTCTACGTCTCTGAACTGATTTCAAGTAAAGGCCTTAATCAATTATGATAACTAATTATTGTCTTTATAAAATTTATAGACCTACGTATGGGCATGTTAGAGTAAAAAGTTATAAGTGCAGGCTGCCCAAAATATTTTAAAATTTACCTTGTAGAATTTAATAGAAAAAATATTGCAGCACTAACATTTTATAGAGCAAAATGACAGAAAATAGTGAAAATCAGTAATGAATTGTACAAATTTTGTTTGCAAATAATAATTTGAACTTTTTGTAGGTAATATTATGGGCACGTCATGTTTTAGTGTTTTAGTCTTTATGAGTTTATCTTATTTTATAGGCCTATCTACATGATGTAGCTATCTGCACCTTTTCTCCTGTGCTAAATTGTTAACTTGCATTAGGCCTACATATTTAATCATTGAAGTAAGAATATTACTTGTATGATTTAATTTAATATGTTAAAAAACTATTTATTGTGTATCCTGCTGGTCAATCAATGGAGGCTGTTTGAGTTTTTAGCTCATTCTATTCATGCTGTTAATTGAAACGGTCGGAAATGGATGGAAATTAGGGTGCATCATGCCCCCCTTTTGTTAACCAGATTTTATGTAGCCAGTCTTAAAATGTGCCAAATGATGAAATAATAAGATTCCCAAAATTTGAATTCATTCCGAGTTCGTCTTATGGGTCCTCCGTGGCCCGAAAGTTTGAACGAATAACCCATATGAACATTACGCAATAGGCATATGGCAGCTATTCACATAACATGGATTTTCAATCATAAAATTGGCTGCTCTAAGTAACCAAGTACTTGGAGTGTTATTTAACTGTGTAAATGATACAGGCAATCCCAAACCATTACATTTTAACTTGAAGCAGCTGTTCCAAACCCATAATTAATCATGTAAACAAATAGCTGCCATATACATTTCTTGTATTTGACACTTAACACATTGAATTATGTGTATTTCTAGTGGGGGAAAAGTCATTTAAAAACAACTTTGGCTAAAAATTCAATTGATGATTAGTAAGCGTCAATGAGATAAAATAGTGCATGGACTTCCAATCCATTGTATCCCTGGGCACTATTCTTAGAAAGCTGGGTTCCCCCAGCAAAGATTCAGATGCAGATTAGATGGTATGCTAATTGATACTTTTTGAGATCTGAAAGTCAAAGGAAGAAACAAAGAGAGAAGACTACTTTGAATTCATTGAGCTATATGTATGGTATTCTTGGGTGATCAGAAGGTGCTGACATTTAAGTAACCTCGTGCAATGTACAAGGCATGGTGGATGCAAAGTTACTCAATGAAGATCACCATGTTGGAAAATAACATCGCCCAGCTGCCACAGGAACAGTCACAACAAAGCATCAGCTACCCAAGATGCATGACTTTGTTATATTTGCAACTCATCTATAGTTCCTGGTGGATAACCTGTAGTCAGACTGCAGCTGATGCACCCCAGAATGATCTTGACCTCTACAAGCGCCTATTAGCATAGGATTCTGTTGATTCTTCAGTATCAAAGAGTGCAATCAAGGTACTAAAACGCCAGAGAAGCAAGCAATTGCGGTTAAATTTTTAGAGGTAAAACCAGCAGAAGAAGTTTATAACTCCAAGTAACCGGTTTGGCATGGAGTTTTAATCCAACCGTCCCAAACAACATCACTCAGTCTACTTCACTCGCAGATTTGGTAGGACCCAACTCGTGATCATGATGAGGGTACTACAGATCGACCATCAACTTCTTGACGAGAGAGTGGAGAACTGGGCTATGTGTGCTACTATCAGATGTCTAAAATCAACATCAGTGCCATCAATGTTGTCAACGATGCAGCCAGTGAGCAGTGAAATTGAGCTTGGATTTCCTCAGCACTGCAAAATCTGAGCGCCATTATCAAAATGTTCTTCAGGTTGTTGAACAGGACAGGAAGAACAGGCCAAATCTGTGTAAACGTAAACTTTATGAAGACAAACATTGAAGGAGAACTAAGAGAAAGTGTAACTTTCATCCCACATGAACTGTGGTTAAAGTTTTTAGCTTAAGTGTGCTTTGAAATCTAGTTCAAATTCAGCTATGGTAATTGTAAATGACAGCACACTATGATAAATACATGTAAATGTGTCAAAGCACATGGCAGCTATTCATTTTGTGATGTATATGCCATATTCATTTGAACTTTAACTTCAAGTTTAGTTGAAAACAAACCCAATTACATATAATCCTAATCATAAATTTTAAGTACATGGCAGCCATTATATGTACAATTAAACTTTAGAAAATGTATAGCTGCCATATGCCTATTGCGTTATGTTCATATGGGTTATTCATTCAAACTTTCGGGCCACGGAGGACCCATAAGACAAACTCGGAATGAATTCAAATGAATTCAATGATGGGTTGTTTTATCAATGGCTCAATGTTATTCAGAGAAATTTACTCTTAATTTTAGGTCTACTCATTGTTTGCCCAAAGTTTTCCGTGTTGCAGATTTTTGCAAATATTTTGGGCAAACATTTTTGCAAAATATTTTTTCAACCCCAAAATAACATTCTGTTTAGAATATTTTGTATCAAGTTTTCGAAAATGTTTTTGGAATGTAATTAAAACATTTTATACCCTATATATAACCCGACATTTGAATGTTTTCTGTAAAACATTTTGTGTTTGCTGAGAAAGGAAAATAATTATGAAAATGAGAAAGGATTTAAGAGAAGGGTAACTTTGAGGATTTCTAGATTTCATTTGCTTACTCATATCCTGGAAAAAGTGAACGGCGTAGGACGGGGAGCTTCACCTGTAAAAAGTATTTTCCCCTCTTAACCCCTGTAGGATGCTGGCCGCCCTGATATTCAATGATTTTGAATCCCATAAAATTTCCCTGTCCCATGAAAATTGCTATTTCCCATTCCCCCCTTCACATCATAATCATCATAGACTGGGAAATTAAACTTACATTTATGGTAATACATAGGTCTTTTTGAGCTGCGAACAAGTAAAAGAGGTCTTTTGGAGCTGCGAATAGTCAAAATCAAGGGTCTTTCTTGGCTTCCTAGTTAAAAATTGCTTGAAAAAAAACCCAGAAATTTGAGGAATGAGTAAATTAGGGGTCTTTTGGAGCTGAACTTACCAAAATCAAGGGTATTGGCATGATCATCATATCTCAATTTATTCTTTTCAGAAAGGTTGTCTGCATTTCTCTTAGATTCTTCACCTAAAGATCACTTTTGTTTTGAGATACTTTGTTGCTGCACATTATAGGATAAACATGCCATTTTTAATACACAAAAAAGGTCCCAAACTTTCTTGAGCTTTGTTTGAAAATTGTTTTCTAACATTTTTCATACTTTGGTTGCAATTTTTTTTAAATCATTTTTAAATTTGGGACACAGATCATCAAATATAGGGTCTGTGCCTACCCAGCTAACATAAAAATATTTTGAAACAACAAGGGGAATGTTAAAATTCATTAGGCCAAATGAAAAAGAAACATGTTTCACACCCCACCCCCCCCCCCCCCCCCCACCCCCGCTTCCTTTTTTGAGGTTTCTTCAATTTTATTTTTATTTTTTGAAATTCACTTTATAACTTTTCAAAAAATATGTCTACCAAGTAGAGATGCTTCTTTCTATAGCCTTGCTAATATTCAAGAAACACTTTTATAAGGTTTTGTGATAGTTTGTGAATGTTTATTATTTTACTTGGCCTTAAAACTTAAAATTTTGAAGACAAAATAATTATAAAATGAATCCTAATCTCATCAAAATTTCTAGAAAATTAATTAAAATGAATCATTGCTAAATGACTAGGATAGGCTTCATTTATCATGAAGAATTGGGGGTGAAATTGTATTTTATTTCATAGGCATTCACAATAAAAGGAGCCCTTAGAATTAAAATGCAATTCATA
Source organism: Amphiura filiformis (assembly GCF_039555335.1). Classification (NCBI taxonomy): domain Eukaryota; kingdom Metazoa; phylum Echinodermata; class Ophiuroidea; order Amphilepidida; family Amphiuridae; genus Amphiura; species Amphiura filiformis. The sequence continues at coordinate 91,210 of NW_027305501.1, forward strand.
AGCAAGTAGGCGTGGCCTATGTATTTTGTTTTGTAAAATAAATTGATAAAATATAACTATTGGTGCAAGTATGCATAACAAAATAGCATAAAAATAATATCTCCCATTTAACATTTTACATGGGAGTGTACATTTTCAAAATAAAGCCATTTAATAACAGTCCCATCCCCCATTTTCTGGGCCCATGTACAATATTTGTTATCCCTGAATAAATATTTTCACCAAAAACATGAACATCTTTGGATTATTCTGCATATATTTTGTAGGGCCTGCTACTAGAAAAACAAAGTTGAAAACTCAGTGTGAAAAACTATGGTGAAACTTATTACATAACATTGGTCCTATCATAACCACAGTTAATTAGAATCTGTCATCAAGGCCGTGTGTTGGGTTTCATTTTACATCTGGGTGGAGCTATGATTCTGGGGGAGGGTGAAATGAGAGACTCTGAATTTTGACTAATTGCTCACTGCATGTGAGCTATTAAGGACAGTGTCAAGGGAGTAATAAAAATTTAGGTGAATTTGGTAGGGCTCGGTTGCTGACGCAACCTCTCTGGATAGTATACTAATAGCAACAGAGCCCGAAAGTAGTGCTAGATACGCACATGTGTATTTCTGAGTACTTCCGTGTTGACAAAAACAAAGGTCAAAGGTTACCAGCTGCAGCAACATCATCCCTTGACACAATACAGACCGTGCATGCACGCCCTGATAGTATAAAAGAGCAATGAGCATTTGAGTATGAGTTACCGGTCTCGTAGTAACGAAACGCGAAGCCGGCCGCCAGTCATGCAATCAGCAATGCATGAGGCCAGTTGAGCTGAGTGAGCTGACTCAATCCATGGACTGAATATTTTGCTAACATTCTAAGCCGTGAATGTGTATAAATTCACGTATTTTAAGGTAAGGAATCAACCAATTCAACATGCATATCTGTAAGTCACATGGTCACGGCAAATCAAGTTTTCTGCAGGACCATCTTATTCAATATTTTGGTAAGCTTAAATTTTAAAAATTACCTTCTTGACTTGAGCTAAATAATAAATATCATGAATATTAAACCTAGAATGTCATGATATAATTATATTTTTATAAAAAGAGTATGTACATATTTTCGCAGTTGTAATGTGCGATTTCCATAAAGAATAGATTCTAATTTTTTTCCACAAAATGTAGCTAAATGTGACCCGGCAGCACAAACGAGCCGTAAATTCCCTAAATTGTATTCTGAGTTATGGTGTAAAATGTGTACGAAGGTCGTATTCATCGGTCACTTAAGCTGCCGCGACATCTGTCTTATTTTGATAGTCACAACACCAATCAATAATCCTATTATGATAATAAGCTTCTACCTTAGTCTAAGGTAGAAGCTTATTTTTTCTAGGCTAGATGGCAATAGAACTTTTAATAGCTCTTTTTGAGGGCGAGGTGGCCTAGTGGTCTAAGGCGCTGGACCATTAGGGAGAGTTGAGCGAGGGGTCCGTGGTTCGAAACCCCATCCTGCCCGATCCTTGTTGCTCACTCTAAATAGTTCCAATAGGTCGGAAATATCATAATCATAAGCTCTTTCAGTCTAGCATTTGCTAGTAGAATATAATTGGGATATTTCTCCTCGTTCCCATCCACCGTGTAGAATGTGCAGGTGTACACGGTGGGTGCCCAGCGTCTCGTGGTTCGAATGGTCACGTAAAATGGCGGTTCCGTGTGTCAGACGAGTCAAACCTGAGCACGTAAAAAGTTGCAGGCCTTATCGAAAAGAGTAGGGGGATCATCCCCGGGCTTGTTACCTGCACCCTCCCTAGGTCCCAGGGCAGTAGTAGTTGTGAATACAGTGACTGTAGTAGATTAGATGTTGAAGGAGCAAAGTTTAACTAACCATAACTCCGCTTCTGGATATCGCTTGAAGTCAAATGATATACCATTTTAAGTTTATAATGTTTATTTTTAAACACGAAATAAAACAAAATTGACCGGTGGAGGAATTTACGGCTCATTCGCCGTGGACGGTCACAAATGTCACATGCCGGGGACACCTGCGTGCATGTCTCTTTTTCGAGCCGAACATAATTATGCAAGAAATCGCTATATTTCATTCTGGCCGGACAGCGCTGCACCCATATACATTTTGTAATTATCGTCATTGTAATTTATATTTAACTGTTGCTAATTCTCAGACAAAAGTGTATGTGCCGAGCTTTGTGTAAAAAGGCTCAGACTAGAGTACAACAAGTCATACCTAGAATTTTTTCTCAATTTGACTATAGCCAAAATAACAATTTCTCGATCATGAGAGGATGTACCTTCTGCGTCAGCGTACTTTTCATAGAATAACACGATCGCGCGACCTGCATGACCGAACCTTGACCTTGCCTAGCAACGACCGTGTGATTGGTCAATTCTCAAAAGCTGTGTTTATGCTTTAAAGCGCCGGTATTTGCGTAGTACGCCGGGCGCAAATAACTGTGCGTACCAAGTTGGCTCTCATGATCGAGAATTTAATATTTTGGCTATAGTTGTAAACACCCATTTAATATATATTTTAAAAATCAATGTATTATAAAATGCCTGTGCGTTCTTTACTCCAACCAATAGCGACTGGCTAGTCCTGCCCCAGAGTATGAATTTTCAAGATTATATTTGCATTAACACTAAGTTACAGTTCAATGAATGTATGCACACGTGCTACAATTACAAATTACTTTTTTTAGAATGTTCTTTTAAGGGGGTACTACACCCCTGCCCAATTTTGTGCCTATTTTTGCATTTTTCTCAAAAATTATAGCACATTGGGGACAAGTAAGATATAGGGGCAAGGACTACAACTACTGCACTGGATATTTTATTTTGGCACAGACAACAGTTGCGGAGTTACAGTCAAAAATGAGGGAAAACCAATATTTGATCAATAAATCAATAACTACTTGCTTTTTTGAGTTGCTGAATTTTCAGTACAGTAGTTGTAGTCCTTGCCCCTATATAATATACATATATATCTTACTTGTCACCAATGTGTTATAATTTTTGAGAAAAATGCAAAATTAGGCACAAAATTGGCCAGGGGAGTAGTACCCCCTTAACTACCAGTACTATTTGCTTTTATTTTTCAGATAATAAACATTTCCTTCCATGTGACCACCTTTGCTGGGCTATGCGATGAATAAAAACATCCCAATGAATAATCAAAATATTTTCCACAATATATCACCATGAAAAGAAAACAATCAAGAAAACTAGTATCTTCCAACCATCAGCAACAGAAAAAAATAGTCTTCCAAAACTTTGAGGAAACACCCAACAAGTACAGATCAAATATTGACCCCATAAATCTTGAAGAGCAAAAACTCAGATTCCTCCATGATGGGATCACGCCACAATTCCAATTTAAAACCGATCATGGAAACATCTTGGATATCACCAACTCCAAGAAGGGCCAGATCAGGTTTGATTATCTCTCTGAGGCTACCAGAATTTTGGAAAAAGTGAGGATGAAATTTGGTTGTGGTGATCGGTATATGGAAGAAGCATTTGGGGAGAGTATTGAGTGTGATCATGCATCCGCTGTTGTGGCAAGGTATATGAAGGAATGTGGAGTGGAAGGAATGCTGACTGTCAGTTGGAGCAAAGATCTATCATGCAGGTTGGTGGTTTAAATTATAATATCAAAATGTTTTGAGTCACCTTTATCCCATCTCCTCCTCTTCTCTTTCTTCCCCCCCCCTCCCAAGTGTTTCATGTCTTTCTCAGTTACCCTCTCTCAGCAAAGCACAACTTGTTCTCAAAATCTGCTTTTATATTTTGCTAAATAAAATATTTAGTAAATTCAAGAAAATGATTCTAAAAATCATGAAGGGGCAAAAAGCTTCAAATTGTAATAAATTTATTCATGGGTGTGTGTGTGTGTGTGGGGGGGGGGGTGGGGATGATCATTATCAGCCCAACAGCAAAGGTTTTTTCTTGGGGGGGGTGCAAATTTTACCAAATGCATGCAGGCCTTTTGAAGGAAAATCTTCATTCTGGTCAAAAGCAGACCTTTACCCCCTCTACAATTGATTTTAGAGTCTATATATGTACATCCATATCAAAGCGATGCACTTATCAAACTTACATGTGTCTCATTTCACATAATAGCTAGGAATAAATACCAGACTCATCTAAGTGGAGGTCACTTCAAATCATCCCAAGTCACATGGTTTAGGAATACAGAGAACATTCCTTAACCATGTGACTTGGGGATGATTTGAAGTGACCTCCACTTGGGAGATGAGTCTGGTATTTATTGACCCAGCTATTATGTGAAATTAGACACATGTAGCAGCCGACAAGTGCATCGTTTTGATATGGACGTACACATATTAAGACAAATTTCACAGAAAGTTTGTGATTTGAGGGTATATTTAAAAATATAAAAAAATTAGCCCAATTTCGCTATTTTTAAAGTACTGGTACACCTTTTGCCAATTTATGGGGGGGGTTGCATTCATTTCACAACAAAAGTAATTCACTAGAGATTACTATAATAGGGCTCCACCTTTTTATCCTCTTGATGTATCCAGTCATTCTAAAAATGTGTATGCTTTCTTTCAGCGGGTGTCTGAGGTGGTTTGGACCATGTAATCGATACAACAAACCTGAGGCAAGGAAGTACTCACTGTGGATGAAGAACTCATTGGATAATGCTTTCCTAAGAGATAAAGGCATCAAATGTCTGGCTGATCATGAAATAGGAACTCATTTTGTATCCTTTGAGTTTGACTAAATCTAGTTAGCAAGTACATAATATTAGGGTAACAGTGTGTGACCATTTTCATTAAAATTAGAGGACGAAGCAGTTTTGTAGTCGACACATTTTACCTACAAGGTTTTGACAGAACAGCGACATTATGGGTAAAAATACATTGCGTTGGTCTTTTGGTGCAAGATATAGTGTAAAATTGTCACTTTGCCCATTTTGCCCCATCTCATTATTGAAAGATTATTAGAAGCAAATGCATTCACATGGATAATTATTAAACAGAAATAATTTTTCCAGACAGAAAATGTTAATAGAATTTCAAAGAGTATTTAAAGTTCTATTATTTAGAATACATACATGCAAAACAAAATGGAGAAAATGTCAATGTCAAAGTGGGGACAAACTTGTACTGGATTTGGGGATGTCAAGTTAATTTGCTATCATAGTGTGATGTAAAATGTAAGGTTCACGCTATCTGTGTTCGGAACCACAATAAAAATAATCATAACACCAAGTCACAGGTGTGCAAACAAAGCACGAACCAGTAACTAAGGTATGAGATATTTACTATGATGGCGAATATGTTTTTATTTTGCTCAGCTCTGTCACTGTACGTCCATGTGTTTACATTGGGTTGATCTGAGTAGACATCAAGTCATTTCAGTTCTGAAAACTGAATTCAATATTTTTGTGCTGGACCAGCTATTTATGACTAATTGGTGATCGCCACAGACTCGGTCAATACTCTTTTCATTGAAGTTTTTAATATTACAATGGAAATAGATATTGATTGGTGGGACGTGTTAGATTGATCTTTTGTTTAAGACACCAATACAGATCAATTTTGGTTGCTATATACAGCTATTTAAAGGGGTCTGCATGCAGGGTTGCCAACCAGCGATTTGGTAGCCCAATTGGGCGACTTTTGAAGATTTTTCCCAACTTTTGACAATTTCCTGTCCCATAGAAACCAATGGTTAAGAAAAAATTTGGGTGACTTTTCAACATTAGCTCCCACGACTTCCGATAGTTTCATGCCCCATAGAAACCAATGGTAAAGAGAAAAATTGGGTGACTTTTCGGTTATTTGACCTGCGATTCGGGCTGAAATCTTTTGGCAACCCTGTCTGCATGTAAACTCTTGTGTACACATTAGTAGGGTTGTGAGTCCTGGATATGAGTTCAGATGCACACATTTGAGATATACAGGCAACTTGTCAAATATAAAGAAAATAATAGGAAAATATGAAAATATACTTTTGATCGGTTTCAAAACATTTGCTTTTGAATTTAATAGGGCGTCAATTGTTAAGCTATAATATACATTCCAGTTACAGAGACACCTTGTGATGTCATGCTGGCCAAATTCCATTCACTGTCAGAGGTTTGTGGCCCGGGTTTGTGGGTCAGTGTAAATGCAATGGAACAAATAAACATGTGATCAACACAGCATTGATTTAGCATATCATAATAATGTGTTTCTTAATGTTTGAAAAAAAATAGATGTGTACAGTCATGTACAAGGTCTTCCTAGGAAACACAAAACGTTTTCATCATTTTTCATAAACTTGCACTTTCATATGTTTGTAATTTTCTTTCTTTTCTTTGTAATACTGTAAAATTTTGTAATATTTTCATCAATATTTGACAATAAAATTTTGTCAGCAAAAAAAAAATGGTATTATTTTTTTTAATACCGTGCCAATAACATTATTATGATCTTTTTATTTTTTATAACTAAAAATTTATATGTTATTAAACCATTTTTTTTTTTTTTGAAAAAAACCCAAAACAAAACAAAATGTTTTGTACTTGGTGGGTTGATTACTTACTGTCTTTGAAATAGAAGGCAATTTTATCATCATTCATATTTTTTTAAATATTTCAGTGTCTGCAGGCCAGTGTCATAAAAACCTACTGTTGTGATGTTAGTTCCCTTAACTTGTTAATATTAACAGCTTCGAAATCTAAATGATGGCCTACAACCCTGGTTCTCAGATCGTCCGAGATTTGGCCTAAGAGGTCTCAAGTCGCAGGGTCTTCTGGAGACAGAAGAGGGTTTAGCCGCTATTAACACCCTATTGCAATCTAACCATAAGATGTTATTCTTCCCAGCATTGACATACTGTGAGTATAATATCTCAAACAGAGTCTCAAATTCTGATTTACATGTAAATACAGACTCTATAACTAGGCTAAATAAATTGTTATGTCTCAAAGCCCATGCGCACATTCGTTTTTCTTTTTTTGGTGTAATTTTTAAATAGTTTCTTGCCGTAAAATCATGAAATTCTGAGACAAATTTGGAAGAAAAGTTACTTGATTTGATACTCGCATTGTTTAGGTATACATAAAACAATTAATGTTTGTACTTCAATTGTGCAAATCAACCACAATTTCATGCTGTGTACTTTTGAACACTTGAAAAGGACATCTTAATTTAAAATTTTGTTTTAAAAAAATCTTTAAAATCGCGGATCGGCACGGATCCTTGTTTTGCCTTTCAAAACCACCGTAAATCCTTGTTTTCTTTCATGCGGGTGCTTACGAGTATAATTCTGAGTGGCCTCCTGGGTACACACGCTAAATGGTGGAGAGGTGGTGAATGACTGAATCTTGGGTCATTTTCTCTTACAGATACAGCTTGTAAAGCAACAGAAATGAGTTTCCAAGAGCTGTTTGATCATCTTCAGTTCTACATTAGGGACTGTAATCTCAGATGGAAATATGTTATGAGAGTCAAGCGTGGATTGCATGATACCAATGATGTAGGAGGATATGGCAAAGATCAATGCTACTTTACAGGTAGGTGGGATGTATTAAACAATGGGCAATTCCAGTTGAAATCCATATACCCAGGGTTTGCCATTTGAGGAGAGCTAGAGCGATTGCTCCCCATCACTCCCCTCAAATAAAGCTGAGGAGAGCTTTTTATTGTTCGCCTACCTTTGGTGTAACAATAATAACCACATTATACAATGTATACAGTACAGTAAAAATGCTCTCCGAGTGCTCTCCTATAGCACTGAGGAGAGCGATTAAAAGCTAGTGAAGCTCCCCTGCAAACTTCAAATGGCAAAGCCTGTATACCCCTATGGAAGACATGACCTTAATCTCCCACAGAGGGAGTGTGGATTTCAAATGGGGTGACCTGAATTTGTGATGTTTTTGTTTTGTTTTGTTTTTCGGTATCTACGCAAGATAGTATTTTATAAATTACAAAGAAATTGAAAAAGGTTTAAAATATTTTGTTATCTATTAGCTTCTATTAATAATAGCATTTTGAACCTAATAATATAATACAAAAAAACAAACATACATTTAGCATGAGACAAGTTAGAAAGGTCATTTGGAATCTTTTTAATATTTCATGTTTGTTGGTTATCTTCTGAAGATAGCATTGTGGGCCTAATAAAACAATACAGAAAATATTTCACACATTTAGAGGAACACTTGTCAGGAAAGTTTATTTGAGGTTTTTTTTCCTGGTTTTTTTTTCGCTATCTACTCAAGACAGTATTGATTTATAAAATACAAAGAAATTAAAAAAGGTTGAAAATATTTTATTATCTATTGATGATAGCATTTTCGAAGCTAATAAAATAATATTTAAAAAAATTGTAGATTTAGCATGAGACGAATTAGAAAGGTCATTTGGTATATTTTTAATATTTCATGTTTATTAGCTGAATAATTTCAAGTTTATTAGCTGAATAATTTGGTCATCTGTTTTAAATGATACTCCACGTAGTGGTGGTGGTATCAAGCAGTAAAAAGAACTTATATAAGACTTCAAAAGTTCAAAAAGTAATTCACCCATGGGCCTATATCTTCAAAACTATTAAATTGTGTGCCCAACAATTTAAATTTGTCCAATGGCATTCAATATTAGCAACACGGTAGTTGCATTTTTCCAGCGATCAATAGTTATTACGCAAGCATTGTGGCATGTCAAACTTGTCATTATCTTCGCTGTGAATTCAAATCAGTACATTTAACTGTTAATTTTAAATTCTTGTACTTGTTTTTTAAAAAACACTACCGTGTTGCTAATATCGAACAACATTGGACCAATAGGGTATTAGAATTTGCATAAATCATCGTTCTTTCTATGTTAAATAATTGTGAATATGATTAATACTTCTGAAGCGATAGGCATATTTATAACGGCCGAGTTACTTTTTCTGAAGTTTGTATTAGAAATTGGTGATATGGGCTATTTTGTTTGGGATGGGGAGGAATTTTTAGTTGTAAACATTTCTTAAAATCACCCTGCAACTATTTGTCATAAACACGATAAAAGAAAATTGGACATGCAATTTGCAGGACATAAAATTTCAGCAAGGTTAATTTAACAGGGGTGTGAGTGACCACAGATAAAAAAATCTGAAAAAATCTGAAAAAGTCTGAAATTTGGAAAGCTCCTATACTTTTGTACAGAGGAAGAGCAGAAAAAGAGATAAAAATTGAGATCAAAAAATCTGAATTCATATTTTAATCTGAACTCTCACACCCCTGGACTTAAAGTCACTCCCCACCCCTGCCCGGCCCTGAAACAAATTTCAGACACCACTACTAGTTGAGTAAGTGTAATGTTACCAGTTAATTGAAAGAAATGCCATGTTTATGCATGAACATATTCTATTGTTGTTAAACCACAGGTGCAGTAGATATACTGAGAAACATTGACAAGATAGACTTTAATCTTCTCTACTCTGGCAAAGTCTGTATAGATGAACTACCCCGAGTCAAACGCATCGCTAGATTAGACTGTCTCAAACTGCCTAACTTCATGCGTAACATGGACGAATATCGCAAACAGCTCAAATACATTGCCACCGTGAACGGTCTGCAATCGAAAAGTGCCAAGAAATCTGTAAAACTGAAAAGCGGTAGTAGACGAAACTCTTCGTACAGACAGTTTTCTATGAAGAGCATTGCTGTGAACAATGCTGCTTGTACTGGTGCCTTTGACTCATGTGATGTGCAATCAGAGACTGACAAATCCGAGTCTAAATCTTGTAAACTTTGTAACAGTGAAAGTGATATTAATGGAAAGTGTGTTGCTAATTGTTGTAACGATGATGTGAACTCTTTGAGTAGTTCCTTTGCGATAGCTTCCCCATCAAGGGCTGATGCAATAAGGATAGCGGTAGATGATCAGACATCCACTCGGGCAACAGTAAATGATTCACCTTCTATCAGCAGTGCGAAAACCCGCCCAATATCTGAATACAAAGGGTCAGGTCACTTGACAGCCTCTTCACAATCATTCTGTCCTAGTTATACATGGCAATCGGTTAGAACACCTTCACCAGCCATGAGTAATTATAATGATGATTGCGATGAGAGTCCAATTCCGTATTCACCTTCAAGATGGCTGAGACGTCGCAAAATGGATTCACCTAATCTTCTTCAACGGAAACAGAACTGCAAAGATCCTGTTAAGGATATCAATCCAACTTCCATAGTTCGCTTTTAGGGAATGGTCACATTTATTTATTGCAGGGGATAGAACATATTTCACACTTTAATGAAGAAATGTATGTATTAAATGATTCTGGTTATAAGTGAAAGTTGGATGCTCTCAAAACGTTTGGATGCCATGTTTTGATTAAATTCCTGCATGTATGGTACCCTTGCAGAAAAACAACTGCTACCTTTTCATGAAGTGCAATCTGCAATGCAGAGCTATCTAAATAAATTGTGTTTTGCAAAAAAAGAAAAGCAGTATTCTTATGGCGTTGTGCAAGTAATGTTGTACCGTACATAATGAGTATGTCATTGTCAATTTAATTGTACTGGCATTATATAACAATTAGTTTATGGATGTGGTAGGAAAAATCTCTTTTTTCCCACCAATGGGAATGAAGCTTTGTGAAGACCAAACTTTTTATGCAATTATTCAAATCAGCAATATGCAAATAATTCATCGGTCACGACACATAGTGGCATACATGGAGGACAAAATATGTTTCTGAGAAAACTTGTTTGAAAGTTATATCACTAATAATGGCCACTTCTCCACTGTTATCTCTCTGTGGCCTGATTCCAATTGAAATTTAAGGTATAAAACATTAAACTGTATCTTTAATAGAACGGAATAACTATTATAGGCTATAGCTAGCTCTGAGCTTATACAGCACTATGTAAAATGGAAGATTTGGGAAAATCACCCCATGCCACTATGTGTTGCCACCGATGAATTGATACACTAATTTGATATTTTTGGTATTTTTACAGAATTTATGCAATCACTTTTAATTGCATGATTTATAGTATACAGCAATTTGCTCTAGTTTCCCTGACAAAAGGGGAACTATTCAAATCAGCAAATGCAGAGAATTGATACACTATTTTTGTAGTTTTTATATTTTCACAGAAATAACTGGTATGCATTTATTTGGCATTCATATTCGGCAGTTTGGTCTAGTTTATCTGACAAAAGTAAGTCACATGGAGACTGATTTAGTCCTGACAAAATAATCAAATCCACAATATATGCAAAATTTGCTAATTGATAAACTATTTTTATACACGTAGTTTGAATATATTTACAGAACTTATGGAATCGCTAAAAATTATGGCATTTTCAAAATGTATATTATTCGGCAATTTGGTCTAGTTTTTCTGACAAAAATAATTCAAATCGGCAATGTACAAACAATGGATAACACTATTTTTGTAGTTTTTACAATTTTACAGAAATTATGCAATCGCTTTTTATTCGGCAATTTGGTCTAGTTTCCCTGACACAGATTCATATTAGGTTTTACCATACCTTTTATATTAGGTTTTACATAGACCTTTTTGACCGCATATGGTTTACTTAAATTAAAAGAGTAAATTATGCACATATTGTATGGAATTGAAAATTAGCAACAACATACTTAAAGGAGTATTGCGTGATCCTAGCATCCTCTATTTATGTCATTTTTCATTAGATATCCAAGTAAAAACCTATTCCCAAAATTTCAGTTGATTCCGATTTTGCGTTCATGAGTTATGCATGATTATGTGTATTACACTGCTCCATAGACAATGCGTTGTAATTTCGTTCTGGTGCACCAGAACGAAATTCATATTTCACGAATTAATCTGCAAGAAATATTTTGTACATAAACATTATGTAGCCAGAGGTTTCCAGTGATGTAAAAATCTCAACTTTTTTTGAGAAAAGTGGGGGGATGAGGCTGTGGATCACGAAATGCCCTTTTAATCAGTGTGTTTATAGTAAATAGGCCGAGTTTTGTACAGATCATGCATTTCTTATTTATATAGGCCTACTGACTTTCTCAGCTGGCTTTTGCTTCTTCGTTACCGGTACTAAACAATGACAAAGGCCATCTGGGACACTGAACCATTACCCATTTCCAAGGGCCATTTGACCGTGGACAGGTACCCATTTCTAAGGATTTTATCAAAAATACCAGAAGCGGCGAGCACGAGCCAGTCGCCGCGAAGCTGAAAACTGAATTTTACCATGCTATACTCCTACACATGTTGGTAGCTCGTGGGTAGAATTCAGTTTCCCAGTCTGTAACACAGATTACAAAAATATAGACCCATGTCTAAAATATTTCTTTTGGAATATAGACCCATTTTCCCCACAAAAGATCGAGATTTACTCGTCATACTTGTGAGCCACGTACCAGGCATCAGTGGCGTGCCTGGACTGTTTGTCAGGGGAGGGGTCGAAAGAAAAATTTGCAAGCATTAGTTCAGCCCAATTTTACTTAGATATCTTAGCGTGCATCAAGGTGTTTACCGAATGTGTGTGTATTTAAAACAGTACTAAGAATAAGGCCTTAAGGATTTTTTTCTTTGAGGTGTGGGGGTTGACAATCCCCCCATAAACAGCAGAATAGAACTCACGTTCTGTGATGATGAGCCTCAAAATGCTGTGTTGATGTACTTTATAATATTAATTTCAAACTGATAATGTAGGAAATGAGATCTTCACAATATTATTCTTTTTCTATGTATAACAGTCTATAATATCGAATTGATTAATTCGAATTAAACAATTCATTGATGTTAGCACTGGGTAGTAGCCATTACTGCCAGTAGACAGGAAGTCTAGAAAGTTGACCTCAACGCTGTAGGTGGTCTTCCTGTACTTTTGAATGGGACAGCAGTAACCTTGGGCATGTTTTAGACCAAAATTTTGGATTTTTCAGACTTTTTTCGAAGTTTGTGAGAGCATAACAAGACTATCCGTCAATGGATTTTTATTTCCGTCAGTAGATATTTTTAAAATTAAGTTTTTCATAACATATTAAAAGGCAGAGACCCTGATGTATAATAAATTAGCTAGGTAAGTTTTGAGTAACCTTGATGAAAATTATCAAAAAGTGCCTATTCAATTGTGTGGGTACGGTCCATCACCTGTCACTTGGTAGTCTTGTAACATGTCTAATGGCGCTGCCCATGGCCACTCGATGAATTGTTTAATTCGAATTAATCAATTCGATATTATAGACTGTATAATGCCATTATGTATGATAAGATAATTAATATCAATGTAATTTGCCAAAAAATATACCGTATTCAACCAAATTAGCACCCTGGGTGCTCAGTCACTTTCGAGAAGATTTGCCCCTTCATTTTGCATACCACTTTGTCCAATTTTTTTTCCTCATTTCTTTACAAAATGCAAAAAATAAAACGCATGAAATGTTAATGGCACAAAAAATATCATGCTTTACAGTAACTTAAGGATAGAACTTGTTCAAGTTGTAATTGCATCTTTGCTTTAAACTTCTTTTTAACTAAAATGAGAGTCATGTGTGACCTGTTCCCACAAAAATAAGAGGAAGTTGCACATTTTTATTTTGAGTTATGTCTAGATTAATGTTCTGGATCACAAGCTTTATAAAGATGAAACTTGTCATGGTTGCCCCCTCCACCATGTCCAAAGACCCTAGAAAAGGTCTGTGCTCCCCTCACATGGTCTTCAAAAGTCGTTTCAATGAAGAATTCTTTTGTTTTCTGACATGTACAATGAACCATATCTCTTTTCTACCCTGGCAAGTTTCATTATTTTGAGAGAACAGGTCTAATATATCAATTTTTTCCAAACAAGATTTAAATTTGTACATGTAGCCACTAACATTTTTTCAGTACATCATTTTTATTTGCATCAAAATAAAGCTTAATGTTATAACATGATATTATTTATGTTTGCATGAATTCTTCAAGTTCCAGACCTTACACTTTGATCAGCTCGTATCGGTGGGAATTGTTAGGCTTAGTACCACTACGCCGAAAAGTAGACCCACGTTAGGAGTGATAAAGTTGATCTGTCTGGTCTATATTGTGTGTGTTGAATAAAGCAGACAAAGTATAGGTCTTCAATTAATAATTTGTGATGCTTCTGAGTTCTGACGAGATGTCACAAGGCAATTCTCAAATTAAAATATATTAATATTAATCTGCGATGTTACAAGGCCCGCCGATTACGAGCTGATCAAAGTATATGGTCATTTTCACGGTAAAGGGTGTAACTTTGGATTTTTAACATTTTAGTCCGTAGTGTTCTAATAAAGCCACAGAATTCCATGATTTTTGGCCACATAAGTCATCTAGTTAGCAGCTACCTTGGGTAGCATAATCAGCTTTGGGAGTTACTGCGTTCAGTTTTAGCAGGCTTAAATGTACTTAATATTGCCATTTTGAAAAACTATCAAAAACAGTAACATTTTTGTAAAACCCTGTGTTTTCTTCAATTAGTTCATGGATAATTTTTCTTATCCTGAAAGTACAGTCATATGTTCAGTAAACACTGCCACATTAGATTTAATTGTGAACAGCCCTGTATTTTTGAGAACCAGACTTCGATATTTGTCGTTTCGGAGGCTAAATTTTCCGTTAACAATTGTTAACAAACTTTGTGGGTGTAGCGTTGGTTCATAATTCTTGGTTACTTCTTCACTTCTTCTTGATTCATAACAGTTGTTATCTTAACTTGAAATGGGTAACAAAAATTAGTCGATTTGCAAGCTTTTAAAATTTTTATAAAATCTTGACTTCAAAGAGCCGTTTTTCCGTTAACTTTTTGAAGCCTCGAAACAAACTATTCAGCAAGCTTGTGCAAATATAAATAAAAGAGCTCATCCAATCTATTTATCAAAATGTAGCAAAGTAGATCCTCAAGTCACATGTTTTTAAATCGTGGAGATATATATCACTGTTTGAAAATGGGACCCAATACAAACTTTCCGTTAACAATTGAAGCCTCCGAAACAAATGAAGCCTCCGAAACAACAATAAGATTAATTATCATCTATGCATATCTAAATTGGTGTGTTTCATACTGATATCTATCTGCATTGTAATTATTACTTGATATGTGCAGAATGTCATGAATTAAAAAAAAATTTGACATTATGGTTAATGTTTGAAAAATATACTGATACCCAAAAAGGCCTGTTTCGGAGGCTTCATATGCAAAAAACACCATACTTAACAAAATGGGTGAAAAAATTAACATGTGATAAATCTACAATATCTGCCACATAGAATCATTGATTCAATACACACAAGAAAATAACAGCTTAGATGATCCCAACACTGTTGTTTTCAAAAAAACTACTTCTGCAATGTTTAACAATTGTTAACATGAAACCTCCGAAACAAAAAAATGACTTGCTGTGATAATTTAATTTTTGTCACAACTGAAATTCAATACTTAGAAGCAAAGCATGAAAATTGGTAATTGTGATATTGTTTACCTATTTTTTTATGTCAACTTGTAGTAGTTAGCCAAATATTTTACTTTTATGATCACCTGTGTTGTTAACTAAAGCCTCCGAAACACAAATCTCTTGAAAAAAAAAAAAAAAAAAATAACTCCAATTTCTGTGAAACTTGGCTGGGAGGTTCCTTTCATCAAGTAGTATTTGTACATGAAGTTAGACATTCAAATTATTTTAGGAACCCAATAAAAACTTAAAAAATATGTTTAAGGTTTGGAAATTTCCATTGTAATTTGTAAATGACACTTGATGTTAAAAAATTTCAAAACTGCAAATACAAACATGTAGCAAAACATGGTATAAAATTTAACTTATATCTGTTGACTTACTTTGAAATGGGATTTCACATGTATTCCAGCTTTCATGTCATAATTTTCTGAGGTTATGTAAAATACATTTTTTCTTAGATTTTAACCAAAATGTTATGGAAATGTCAAATTTTTTATTAGAAATCAAAAGGTTTAAGCCTTGAAACATTATTTTACTGGAATTTACGTTGCTTCTATGCATGATTTCAGTAAACAGAAACATATTTAAGTGGTTTGAAATTTTGACCCTAAAAATCAAAAGTTACACCCTTTACCGTGAAAATGACCATATGCTACTTTTATCAAGTATTATTCAAGTAAAGTTCTGCCAACATTCACAGGATGAAACTTAACAGTATGTGGATTTGAAGTAATTTTACCATTTATACTGTTTTGAGCAAATTAAAATAAACATGATTTTAATAACAAGATACAATGTCGTATTTGATGTTTCTAACTTCATTTAAAAACATGGTGATTCGATGTCAAAATAAGGGTCAAATAACTTACCGGACAACTAACTGTTTGTACAATTAGCTCTCTTTAGGTAAAACTTGCTACTTGATTCACCTAACATGATACTGGTATTACCCAAGTATAAACATGATAAAGCTACAGCTTATCATGTTGCCTGTCAAGTGTCTAACTGACAAAAGTCAAGATTGTGGACTTAGAGGGTCGGCCATGGCTTAAATACCTTCAGGGCTATAGAGCCCACCACTTACTTGTGGAGCGCATCGACTAAAGGTTAATTTTAATGCTGGAGCCCACCTCTCAAGCTCAAGTGGCCCATATGCACAAAACAAGTTAAGGTTCGTTCATACTACCACCGCATTTGCGATGCGTTGCTTTGCGATGCCGCAAATCAACGCAACTCGTCGCATTTCCAGGTTAAAATGTATTTAACTTTATTGCGATATCGCAATGCAGTAGATGCGGTGCGACAACGCATCGCATCGCAAAGCAATGCATCGCAAAGCAACGCATCGCAAATGCGGTGGTAGTATGAACAAACCTTTAGACCAGGTCTAACTTCAATGTGGTTTAAATATGGAGGTTAGTCTCCATATTCTATGGATGGTACCCTTTTACTCTTTTCTTTTCCTCCTCTACTCCTAGCCACGTCCAAAAGATGTAATGATAAGCTGCATCTAATATAATGTGTATTTGCCTTTAACATGATCTACACTAATGCAGAAGAAGGTACCTTATTCTGCATTATTGTAGATCATGTTAAAGGCAAATACACATAGACTATGCTAATTATGTGGTCTTTGAATAGGAGGTTCATGTAAGGTATTTGTTCACTAATTTTACCTTACCTGCCATTTCATTTGGAGATGGGTTTACCTTCATGACATCAACAACAAAGCAGAACTCAATCTTAGTCTGATAGATTAATTGAATTGGCCCAATATTCTATGCATGCAGCAAATTTGTCATTGGTTTTCTTGTCTTTCGTCCAACCTTGCATTGATCATAAAATTGATTATCGTGCACTCAAACTGATCTGGCAAGAATCAAGTAAGAATCCAAAGATTGCCATATCTTATTGCATGCCCAATGGGTATAATCTAAGGAGAATCAAGTTTGATTCTCGCAAATCCTGAGAATCAATTCTCTTGATTCTTGCCAAATTTGACTCCTGTAAAAGTGGAAATTTTTGCGTAACTTAAATTTTCATGCACAACAAAGCTACAAATGTACATATAATGTTGTTTTAACATAAATAGTCACTCGATAGTCGTTTCACAGTGCTCAATACCAATTTTTAACAAGGTAGAGCTAATTTAATAAAACAATTTTGGCTAAATAATATTCAGCATTTAGTAACTAGTAGTTTCACGCCTCACGGCGATCGTCAGACTATTGCTCTGTTGTTGTTATGATCCTTGATTACGGAACCGAAAAAATATCATAAAGTAGGCCCTCGCGGATAGGCCTCACGCATAAAACAGCGTGGATAAGAAACATACATAAAATCGACCCACGCGGATAGGCCTACTGTGAAATAGATGTGAATTTCAGCGAAAATTTAATAACACCGCAAATCAAAATCAAAACAACAACTTAATTACGCCTACTTCTTTTTTTCTTGCGTGGCGACATTTTGAGATAAGTTCGGATTTTTTTGTTTAGGAGGTTTCTTCTGACATTTTTAGAATATAAAGTTTTCTTCTAGACAAAGATTGCATTGACGGATTCTCGTCTCATAGTGTTTGATTGCTTAACTATTTCCCAGATGATTTCATAATTGGAATTAGGCCTACTTCTTTTAAGGTTCCAAACATGTTTTGAAAGTTCAGTTTCCTTTTCATATTTCTCGTGTCTGAAGGACTTCGTATGGTTCTGGAATCGATCTTTGAGCGGTCCTCCTGAAAGTCCTATGTATACTTTTGATTCCACATCAGATGTTACAGTAGCCTTGTACACTATTGCTTCAGTCAAGCATTCTCCACGGAGGGGACAATTTGCTTTGATTCTACAGTTGCATTGATTCTACAGTTGCGGATACGACGGATCCATCAAATTCAGCAACAACAAAGAAGACAACAGGAAAACGAGAAAGAAGAAGAACCGCTCAAGGAAGATAATATGGTTTAACCCGCCTTACAGCAAGAACGTAAAAACAAATGTCGGCGGAACATTCATCAAACTGATAAACAAGCATTGTCCCCGAGGGCACAAGTTGCACAAGATATTTAATCGCAATAATACCAAGGTTAGCTACAGTTGCATGAAAAATATGAGGTCAATAATCAAGTCACACAATAATAAAGTCATCAAAATAAGGACTCATAAACAAACCGAAACCACAAGGAAATGCAACTGTAGAATCAAAGCAAATTGTCCCCTCCGTGGAGAATGCTTGACTGAAGCAATAGTGTACAAGGCTACTGTAACATCTGATGTGGAATCAAAAGTATACATAGGACTTTCAGGAGGACCGTTCAAAGATCGATTCCGTAACCATACGAAGTCCTTCAGACACGAGAAATATGAAAAGGAAACTGAACTTTCAAAACATGTTTGGAACCTTAAAAGAAGTAGGCCTAATTCCAATTATGAAATCATCTGGGAAATAGTTAAGCAATCAAACACTATGAGACGAGAATCCGGTCAATGCAATCTTTGTCTAGAAGAAAAACTTTATATTCTAAAAATGTCAGAAGAAACCCTCCTAAACAAAAAAAATCCGAACTTATCTCAAAATGTAAACCACGCAAGAAAAAAAAAGTAGGCGCAATTAAGTTGTTGTTTTGATTTTTGATTTGCGGTGCCATTAAATTTTCATGAAATTCACATCTATTTCGCGTGAGGCCTATCCGCGTGGGTCGACTTTGCGTATGTTTCTTATCCACAGCGTCTTTATCGTGAGGCCTATCCGCGTAGGCCTACTTTATGATATTTTTTCGGTTCCGTAATCAAGGATCATAACAACAACAGAGCAATAGTCTGACGATCGCCGTGAGGCGTGAAACTACTAGTTACTAAATGCTGAATATTATTTAGCCAAAATTGTTTTATAATGTTGTTTTATGTATAAAGTCTGTTCTATTACAGGGTCAGAATTTTGTTTCACAGTGCGAGAATCAATCTTGATTCTTGCAGAATAAATTTGTAGGGGGCAAATTAACTTCTGTGTAAACTACAAACGTTTGCGGGAATCAACTTTGATTCATGCAAATCTACGAGAATCTTTGCCAGAATCGATTCTCTGATTCACGCTGAAATTCTGACCCTGTATTATGTGGGTTATGAGGTCTATGTAAGAAAACTCAAAATTGTGAATTTATAAACAACCAAAGTAGTTCAACATCTGTGAAGTGCGGACAATTACACATGCAAAAATTGCCACTTTTACAGTACCCATACTCATTGTTATCTCTTCTCAGTTGATGAGTCTGTTACATCTTGCACCTGTTCCTTTGGTTCACCTCTTTCAGTAGTCTGTTTCTCTGGTTTTATAGCATGTAATGCATAGTTGCAGCTCTCTATATCAGTCCAGGACCAGTGGTGTGTGAGAGGGTTGTACAACATACCACTCACAAGTTTCACTTCACATCCGCCTATATATGTACATAATGGGAAAAACAAAGGAAGGGTTCTTTTAGTGCTGCCATAGAAATTGAAATATTATATAAGCTATTCAAAATGAGTAGAATGGGCTATTCCTGTTGAAATACATACACCCTGTATGGAAGATATGACCTTAATCTCCCACACAGGGGGTACGTGTGAATTTTAAATGGGGTTATCTGTATGGGTGACTCCATTTGCAATATTCATCCCGTGTGTGGGAGAAGGTCATGTCTTCAGGGTTGTAGCTACAGTGGGCTGCGGTTGGAGCCCACCACTAAGTTGCAATTTAAGCACTGGAGCCCACCACTCAGAGGCCAAAATTGCACCATTTTATTGAATTAGTCAAGAATTTGGTCCGTTTTGGCAAAAAATTGCCAAATATACAAGATTTTCATCAAATGTCACCCACCACTAAAAAATGTCCTAGCTACAACCCTGCATGTCTTCCATACAGATTTCATCTAGAATAGCCCAATTTAGTGATGGTGTGTCTTCGGACTGACTGTTGCACATCGACATCGCCTGGTTAATAATTACATTGTACAGCCGAGACACTAAAAAGCTCTAAAATGAATACACAGGATCGATACACAGGAATGTGCTATGCACGATTTGATATTCAGACGATAAATCTTTCAATACCGGGGTAGAAAATGATGAATATCTCCAGTAATTTTTTTATTCTAAAGAAGCCATATTTTTTACCTTGCACTTGAACATATGTGTTGAAAGGATATGATAGTCGTTAGCTTGTGTATTGAGCTCAAAAACTGACAAAAATTCTGATTTTATATGTGCCGATAGCGCAGCGTAGGCTAGCTGCACTCACTCATGGAGGCAGTCTAAAAGCAGATGACCTCATGGCATATACATGCTCACTCACACACAGAGAGGTCAATTACCAGGCTATTGTCAGTAGCCTTAGTCGGATGTCTCTCGGCTCATTATGCATCTCAAAAGTATTAAACAGGTTGGAACAAAATGGCCATGCATGGCTGTGGATTCAACCTACCATGCTGATTTCTGCCATGAAGATATCGGGACGATGACACTGTGTGTTGTGGTGTCCCTTATTGAGACACACTCCAGTACTTAATTACATAAACACAGGAAATATTATACTGATGCCGGTATCAGATCCAAATACGGAGCACTTTAGGGTTGAGGGCATATAGGATTAGGGTTAGGATTAAGGTTAGGGTTAGTGATATGGTTAGGTTAGGAGTATGGTTAGTGTTAGGGTTAGGTTATCAGTAGGTTAGGATAAGGATAGGCTCCTAACTCTCCTTATTGGTTTTTCTGACTTCTCAGACTAAGACATGTATATAATCATACAGGCATTAAAATGGCATAAACACTGTCTTACAATTGAGCTTTTTTTCCACCAGTTTCAATCTACTTACACTGTTCAAGAATTCTCTCCAGGTCTTCTGGTGGTATAAACTTCTCCCAATCGTGTGTTCCAGATGGGACCACCCTAAAGATATCTTCAGCACCAACCACAGCCAGCATGTATGATATCCAAGTTTTATTGATGGTTGTAAATATGACAGAACCTCCAGGCTGTAAAAAAAATAATCAAAAACTATATAGGGCTGAACATTATCATTTTTAATTGCACAACATACAATACATGTATCATGAGCTCTGGTTTGGTTGTGGTTAAATTATCAACAAATGTGCGAGGATTTATTCACTGATTTTTGTAGCACTTTGAACAAGCCAATTTGGTGGGTCAATGATACTATAGTCTGACACACACAGCCCAAATAAATTATTCAAAAGAATTCCAGAAATGTGTTATTTGTTCTCCTACTTTATTTGGGAAAAATGCTCATACATACAACTTTGGCCAATTATTTAAATTTTAACTTTTTTAAAGTAAATAATTAGTCACAAGCCCTTTGATAATTGTATGACCCAGTATTTTTTGTGTAAAAAGATTATCACCTCAACATATTTGGGACCACCTTTTTGAAGAAAATTACAGTCTTCCTAATAAAAATTCCTTTAAAAAAGGAATAGGCATCCAATGGGAGCTTTGATGTGATGCATGATCAAGCCTTTAGGAGCATAGGATATGTGGCCACTAATCCAGGCATGTCAAGTTTTCAACCCATATGTGTCATATTATTTCATCCCCATCACACCCATCACTAGAAAATAACATCTTTCTCACCCTGACAAGGTCAACACAAGTAGATACCAGTTGTCCTACATCACTGACATGCTCCAGTACCTCTGATGCAACAACCACATCAAACATCCCTGCTTCTGTTGCTACAAGGTCGTCTGTTGTGCCATGGATGTACTTGAGTCTAGTGCGGATCTCGGGGTCATGTGAAGCGTGCGTTTGAGCTATTGGTATGTTTTCTTCTGTTGCATCGATTCCTATAACAGTGGCTCCTAGTCTGGCTAAAGGCTATGGGTAATAAATGCAAAGTAGAGCAAAATTTATTAGTGTTTTCTTGATCGAATGTTGAAATGTAAGATTAAGCTTTCAGAAAACAAGTTCTGGTTATGTCATCCTCATCCACTTCCACAAATTCATGAAAATTAGAACTTTCTCCCCTCCATTACTGAAGGGATCACCTTCAATTAACCATGAAAAGGCTAGCCAAAAATAGCCATAAATAAAACAATTAAGGTTGATCATAAGGCATTTTGAAAATATTATGAGCATGAATCCTGTGAAAAGATTCATTGAATAGAATTGTTGTAGATAATCAAAAGTTAAATTTTTTATTAGGCAAATGCAATAAGTTATTACTCATGAATCTGAGCTTTTGCCATCTTGGCTGATGGATTGATCACAGATGATCTGGTCCACTGCTTCATTCAAGAAAACAATAAATTTTGTTCTATTTGCATCATTATAGATCATATGACCCACTGCTAAAATAATGAGGATGTATAACAAGCAACCAAGTTTTGCAGGAGAAAGAGCTAGTGGACCACATCATCTGTGATCAAGCCCGACGAGGCTGATATCAGCCAAGATGGCAAAAACACAGCACAGATTCTTAAGTAATAATTTATTGGATTTGGCTAAAAGAAATTTAACTTTTGAATTTGATATTTTAATACTGACCAAATAATCAGACATTTAATACTGACCAAATAATCAGTACAGTTTTCATTTTTTAGTTCAATTGTACCCCAAATTAATTAAAACTTTGACAGGGCTTTGTCCATCAGTACGGAAATGTCTAATAACTTGAAGCTCTGATTATTTGATGCTTATTGCTTAAGTTTCGCAGTTTACTCTTTTTTTCATCCAAACTAAGCAATTTTACTCAGATTTTGGGGGTTTGATCCCTAAATAATGGGCATTATTGGTCACACACTGATTTCAACAAACGTTTACAAGTTACAACTGACGTCGTTGACTTATCTCAGTTCTCACCTCTGCCAGAATACCTCCTCCACTGCCAACATCCAAAATAAGAGTTTCTTTTAATGGTGATGGTCCCATCTTTAGAGCCAATCTTTCATCTCTATGATCTCTTCCACTCAATGCAGCATCTCTGATCAGCGGAACTCTTAAGTCATTTAATGTGTGAAGAGCCTGGAATTCCCCTATTTCATCCCACCACCTCTCTGATAGAGCTCGGAATTTGTCTATTTCTTCCTCATCGATGGTAGACTGTGCTTGAGTTTTCTTGTTGGCTTGAGAATATGTTCTTACACAATTTAAAGTTAACCTACATGTAATAAAAGTAAAAGGAAACAAACAAAAAAATTGAACCAGTGACTGTGAATTGGGCTAATTGTAATTGCAATATTTATTTATTTATTGTATTCCAAATTAACAAAAATGAAAAAATAATAGACTTCATTTTGTAACAATTGAACATTAAAAATTGAACCAGTTGCTGTGGCCATAGTATCCGTTTTTACTTCCATGTCAAATCAACCAGGGGTCCCCAGGTGACCCTCTCAGATTTGCTGAAACTTGCTTGTGGGCTCAGATGTACCCATAGCCGGGACCCATAGACAATGCATAGCTGTAACATTTGAGTCATATGATCACATATTTTTGGCACCAGGGGACCCCCAAAATGGCAATTTCACACTTGCGGTTGAATAAATTACCAACTTTGAGTGCTCATAACTTAAAAAGGAAAGCAGATATCTGAAATTTAGAGCCAGATTCTACAAATATGACATAAGGTTAGCTAGAATTCAAATTTGCAGCTCCATATCTCTTCAGAACAGGAAGTTACGAGCGAGCTACCAAACTTGGTAAAAATCACCTTGAATGACACTCGCGAGTGCCAAAGGGGGGCCTGGGCAAAACTTCAAAGGGCCATTTCTCAAAAACGACATGAGGCCAAATTTTGGTATGGGTTCATTGTGGCCACAAAAGATCATTCTGATGGAATTTCATCAAAATCTGAGAGGGTACACCTGGGAAATTTTCAGCAAATTGGTTGATTTGACATGGACTGACCCATTGAAAAATTTGTTGAGCATGCTTGAATGATCCAGTCTGCCATGCCAGTACAAAAGTTGAAAGCATTTCAATGCTTGATCAAACCAGTACATATGTGTGTCAGGTCGCTAATAAAAATGATAAAACCCACTTGAGAACACACAATCGCTGGTCATTTCTAAAGATGGAATTCATACTCAATCGCTTAAATTTTACAGAAAACTGCATCGCCCCGTTCGCACGCATGATCAGTGTACCGGTATACTAAATCGCCATTGTATTACACGCTGAGCATGCGCATGATTTTAAGCGACACGTAGACCGGTCAACGTTCACTAAAATTACACACATAACTTGTGCAGTTGTTAACAACAATGATTTAGGTCATGTTCACATATAAATTATTTACCCGGGACCCGAGTTAATCCGGGTTGTACCCGGGTCCCGGGTTGAAAAAATTCTGTTCACACTATAACCACTCTCATGAAGAAAATTGACCCGGGTTGATTATTTTGGCTAAAGCCTACTGGAAAAATGCAGGCGTGTACATATTCTGTCATTGACTATTACTGGTATAATAACAGGCTCCCGGCCTAATTATGCTCATTTTTTATTTTATTTTCTAATTCCACCTTATGTAATCTTATCTAGTTACTTCTTGTAGCTGTTTTGGGTTAAAAACTCACAAAAATAATTGTTACTTCTTGATTCGATAATACTAGTAATTTGTTTGCATGAATAACTTTCTTATCTCAGGAATAGATGTTTATTGATTTTATTGCCAAAGAACTGAATCATTCTTTTCCCAATGCAGACAGAAACAATAGAAAGGGAATGATAATGGTTGTGTTTATACTTCTAGTAATGCGGGTCAAACAGTGAATTTCTGTTCACACTACAATTGACCCGGGTCATACCCGGGTTTGACCCGGGTTTTAACCTGCTCATTCCTAGGTTGAAAAATATTGACCCGGGTCGATTTTTTTGAGGTTTTTTCCTGTTCACACTTATAATCAACCCGGGTCTAACCCGGGTTGTACCCAGGACCCAGGGCAAAACTGGCATAGTGTGAACACGCCCTAAGTCTGATGATGAGTAACCTGTTACCCATGTGTATAAATGTAAATACAGTTTTACACAATGAGGGGCTGTGCAATAATTATGAGCCCGGGGGAGGGTAAAATCGTGACGGGGGGGGGGCAAAAAAATTTTGGCCAGCAAAGGGGGGGGCAAGCAATTTTTGGCAAGCCGAGAGGGGGGGGGGCAGTGATTTTTGGCACACATTCTTGCAGCGCCTATAAACGCTCTAAAAAGACTTACAATGTAGGAAAGCCGTACAGACCGCTTTAATACATATATGCAAATTTTCCTGCTCGCTGCGCTCGCAACATGTAAATTACACCATATAAGGTTTGCAAATTGGGATCCAAAAAATTTGGCATGTGCAAGGGGGGGCAAAGAATTGTTGGCGGGCTGAGAATTTTACATAATTATTGCACAGCCCCTGACTTATTTACATAGCACAAAAGGCTGTGTTCATGTACCGTTACGTTATTCAGCCAAACATGGAGTAGGGCCGGGATGTCCTATCTTCACAACGTTAATTTTCTCAACAAGGAAAGAGATACGAAAAGCGAATGTCTAAAGCTGAATTTATAATCGATCGCTTTTGCAGAAAAGCAATTCTCGCTCTGGAAACTTACATTTCCAGAGGGTCGAGCCGATCAATCGATTCAAATCGCTGAGGCAAAAACGATGTCGCTTTTGCAAGTTGAAGAAATCTCAACTTCCCAGCGATATCGCTTGAATCATGAATGCGTCAACCAATCATATTAACTGGATCTATTATTTTGCTAATTTAATTCAATCGACTATTAACTTTTGGTGATGAATTAATTCAAAGGCAAGCAATAATTATTGACAGCATGTTTTAAAAATATATTTTGTGGCATTTAGAATATTTTAATTGTCGTCTGCAAAAAAGACTGCAATCGCTATCGCTGTGATTAGTATTAATGCAAAAGTGATTCATCGCAATTGCTCGGTGATCGAGTATAAATTCAGCTTAGTCATTCATTTTAAATTTTATTTATATGTTAAACAGCTATTCTACCTAGGCTATAATCAAATGCAGTAAACCTTTGACGAGCGCGACTACGTTGCACATTCAGAGCTGACAACGCGTACGGCGCACAGTTCATTCATAAATTTCCACTCTGCAACAACAGCAGATCGCCTCAGCAGCCAATCAGATTCAGAGACAAGTGCGTCGCAATGCAGTAAATGCGCGATGTATGCGTAAAATACGCGCTTGTCAAAGGTTTACTGCAAACGATTATACTCTAGACCTAGTCGATCCTAAACGTATACATATGTAAAATGCATTATTTTTTTAAACGGTAATACGGGTAAATAAATTAAAATAATAATAAAAAAACCACTTCAAGTCAACTTCAAAACATTATCATTTATGATTTATGACAATGAACTTGTTCATCGATTTACAATAATTTACATACCTAAATGATGCAGGTAAAACAGATGCTGCATGTATTATTTTTGGCTTAAAGTGCCTATTAATGAAACCACACGGTGAAATCTGGTGGTATTTCCTGACACTTCTGTAACCTCCATGGTAATGGTGCAGAATTCTGCAACTTTTTGATGTCCCATGTTGAAGTGACAAATATATGCCACGAGCACAAATATTCTGCATTTTCTAACGATAAATTGCGGCTCCTTATATTAATTTCATCCTCTAAAGATTATATTTTTGTCTAAAAATCGGTGCCAAAATGTATATTTTTAGAGAAAAGTGAGTTTTTAGGATCTACTTCATAACTTCAGAAATTCCAAATTTGTAGCAGACAACATTGACCTTTGACCCAAGTAAGTTTGAACTTTATGAACTCGTTCACTATATGTGTTTTTATTTCAAGTTTATCTATTTATATTTTATTTACTGCACACAAAAATCAACAAAGTAAGTACTTGTTATAAAGAATATTTTAAATAAATACATACTATTGATTGTAAGGAGTGAAAACCTAAGAAAAAATTAGAACTAATAAAATTTAAGAGACAGCAAAATACCCGCGGTTAAGGTCAACAAACTTTCCAGGGACGAGCTGAGTGGCAAGATTTTTCGGATTTCAGGGCCAGGGAGCTGTATGATTTTGACGAAAATTTCACGTTAATTTAGAGCCTGTGAAGCAGTACGACATGTTGGGTATTTCAAAGACATCAATAGAACATCTTGGCCAAGTTTCATTGAGGTACTATTGGGATTGAAGGCTATAAATCGGCATCAGAAGTTGCCTTGTTTTTCTGTTTTTGCACGGGTACGCACTGCAGTATTAAAATGGCAGTACAGTGCAAGCCCAATGAGCCAATGCATGCATTCATTGCATACACTCATAATTTATATGATATTGCGCTGCAACAAGCACAAAAGTATTTATTTTAATTGTGAAGCATTAAAAACTACAGTAATTTCACTGCATTTAATAAAAGTAATAAGAATATCAATCATGTTAAATTTTAATTATATTTTTTCAATAAAATTATGTATTTTTTATAAATGTAATTTTAATTAATTAATTAATTTTGAAGAATTAAAATTCTTCATTTTTTGTGCAAAGACCTTTCGAGTTTTGTGCCACCACCCGATTTCCAGGCCTTGCTGTCTAGTCTAGATTTTATAGGCGAGTGGTTAATCACTTGCTAGCATGATGCTAGGCGCTGAGAGAGGTCGAATTTCATACTACTGGTATCACTTTGTATCAATTGGGTATTCGCCACTTTACGAACGGTAACTTGAGTTACGAAGGGTTACAAAAAGTTAAGTGAAATGTACCCCTCCTACTGTCTGTTCAATTAGCTTAGATTCTTGTATTTTTAAGATATTTGAAAAAATAACAAATTTTGGTCTACTGTAAGTCATCAAAGAAAAGTGTTAGCACAGCCTTAGACCCAATGTGATTTTAACTTTTCAAATTCCAAAGTTCAATTTAAAACCCCATTTCTTTTCAATTTTGCCTCATTTTAGGCAGTTACTTGGGTCCACCAAAAGGGTTCGCGACCTTTTCACAAATCGAGTGGGATGGTCCATTCTCAACTTAGGGCATAGACCCTATCCAATTCAGCAAAACAATCTGTCCTGCCATTTCAATTGTTATGTCGTTCGGTTATTGGATAGGGTCTATAGGTGACGATTGTCCACATGTTTTTGTTGCACGAAATTATATGCGCGAATACGGTTTTATGCATAACATTATGTTGAGCATTATCTTTTTCCTAAACAATGACATTAAAATTATGGATTTCGTTCTTATTTCAACTGGTTTACAATGTAAATTGAGTTTTGTTTAACACCATCATTTCTTTCCAATAATAAATATAAATACGCAAGGAATGTATTTATATAAGCTGGGCCTATTCTGGAAAACCTTAGTTCATATTCACATTTTTATAATAACGTAATGATTCAACGGTTTCAACATAAAAAAGTTAGGCCTACTGGCAAATATATCTATTTAGCTGGACAATACTTACTGATGCGGATGGTCGAATATTATATCTCAGCGCATCTAATTATTATGACATTCGTCCCCATTGCACTAAATGGATTGATTCAAAAAGTTTATGGTACCTGACGCTTCTACGGCTTTTTATAAAAATATCGCGGAAAAGACCAAAATTGAAAAGAAATGGGGTTTCAAATTGAACTTTGGAATTTGAAAAGTAAATCACGTTGGGTCTAAGGCTGAGCTAACACTTTTCTTTGATGACTTTGACCACAGTGTTTTAGTTTTTCAAATATCTTAAAAATACAAGAATCTAAGCTAATTGAACAGACAGTAGTCTAGTTCTCAAACGCAATCAGTCGGCCAGGCCCAGTGCGAAGGTCTTTGCAAATTTCTAAAATACACTGTCAACATGACTGAGCTGACCTGAGTACAGTCAGAATTTCAATTTTATATCATGATATACACAGTGTTCGAAATATGCCTCAAAAAGTTACAGGTCAGCCGGGCTTGGCCTTAAAAAGTTACCGGCCAGCCGGGCCAGCAACTAGATGCCAGTCAGAAAAGTTACCGGCCAGGCCAAAAAGTTACAGGCCAATGGCCGGCTGACCGGCCCTATTTCGAACGCTGGATATACAGTCATGGATACTCATGCACTACACACACTGACACAGGTCACAAAAGTGATGAATACCGGCAGGGGTAGCATTAAGGCCCGAAAGTCGGGGGTTGTTTTCCCGTGTTTTTCACTCCCGAGCTTGCAGAAAATCCAAATACATGGGGTGAAAATTAAATCTCGGGGTGAAAAATATTTTGCAGTGTAGTCAGGGGTAGGAGTAAGGTCCAAAAGTAGAGGGTCAGAGTTCACCCCCGAGCTTGCACATATTCCCAATATAGAGGGTGAAAAATTAATATTTTTTTAATTTAGGGGGTCATTCACCCCCGATCAGGGGTTAACGCTATCCCTGAATACCGGTAACCCGCCACTCATGACTGGACCATGGCATGGGTATGGCAATGTGCTTAATAATCAGTTGCATGATACGGCACAAGGAGGTTACCCGTGGACGTAGCGAAACAAAATACAAGTTTATGCCTGCATTAACTGGCAGTCTGGCCTGATCCATGGCATGGATCATTCATTTCATCATTTGAAATTCTGACTGTAGTCTGTTATTTTGTAGAAAAAGTTCTAAGAAGTTATTAGTACGGTAGCACTTGTTAAAAAATGTATTTATGCCCATGATGTATGCTGTTCAAATTCTTGACTTATTCAACAAAATTGTGCAGTTTTGGATCCTGAGTGATGGGCTTCAATACCGAAATTGCAGCTGAGTGGTGGGCTCCAAAACTGAGTGGTGGGCTCTTCCACCCAGCACTGCCCACTGTAGCTACAACCCTGGTGTCCTCATTTATTTTTTCAACTGATACAAATCCCAAAAGTCTGCTGTGTAGTCACATTTTACCTATGATGATGATATTTTAACGCTTCTGGTAATTATAACAAATAAATGCCCCTTTAATTTTACAAGTGCCCACTTTTAAATCCAAACTAAATTAAATCCAACATTTGTATAAAATTACCATTATCTATTCCCATCTAAACTTTTCCGGCTTAGTATTTTTATGATTTTTACTAGATTTTTATACTTTTTAATATGTTTGAAAATTAATTGTGTGCTAATTAGGTCAAATATGCAAATATTGTAGGTCAAGGACACTGCAGAAATTTATAATGGGACCACCAACCTAAACTGCAGCTGAAAGGAGTCTGTATCCCATCATGCATTGCAGTATATCTGCATGCTCCATAGCAAATGTATACAAAATATAAACAAGAGCTGCTTAGATATTGAGAGCTATAGATAGTTTCACAATACTTCAGGGGTCATATTTTTTCAAACAAAAGTCTAACCTCCCCTAATTTATTCGAGTACCCCGGTACCGTAATTGAAAGTGAGGGATTTTGTGTACCGTACATTTTCTATGACACCTTTAGTTGTATTACTATTATGATACCGCAAAGCATAATGGGATATTCGCTTTAGCTGCTGTGATATGATACTATGAGAACTAATTATCAGTTTCTCAATTTTATTAAATCAGTATGTTATAATTGAACCTTTAAACACACAAACTCAATCCTGTAGCTTCTACAATGTAGCTGCACTGTTAGAAGCCGACACACTATTATTTTTGACCATTAAACTTGGTAACTAAGGAAGTTGGTAATTCGTATTGAATTCACCAGCGAAGTGGTTACATAACTCCTTGGCAACTGGATCACGCACCTTTTGGAATTTGTAGTACATGCCATAGACTTTGTGTTGTGATCTAAAAGTGTGATCCAGTTGACATAGTGATAATCGGATAACGTAACACTTCGCTGGCGAATACTGTCCGTACCTTTCCACTGTACGGTATGTGTTCAATGGGGTGCTATAGAATAGTGCATATACATTGTAGGCTTATAATTGACTTTTAACATTGTTTATGTGAATGGTTGGGTACCGGTATTTCATTTGTTTTTATAGAGGAATGATGTTTGTGTGGTTAAAAATGTTTGTTACCGTACGGTACTGGAAGTAAGTAAAGTGTACATTAAATGTGTTTTATTGAACAGAACTAACAGTTCTCAAGTGTCTCTAACTTTGTGTTTATGATTTCTAAGAGTTGATATCGTTCACTCATGTATATCATGCTCTCCATCCAAAGAAACAGGAAGCTGTTGTAAATTGAAGTTGGCCGCTCTAATCAGAAGTGAAAACTCGCCAGCAACACCGTAGGTGGGGATCAGGTAGTAAAATTGTGGTAAAAGGGAACAAGAAGTGCAAGAGATTCTTCCCAGGACTTGACCCACGAGCTAGTGCCCTACACATCGCTTGTTATAATGTGGGGTAATAATGCTCAACAGTGGCAAGCACAGTGGGGTGTACAAGCCCAGCAGCAGTATCAAGCCAATGAAGGTAAGATTATAATTTGATTGCACTTGGGGATTAAAATATGGCAATATTGTACTGTGCAGTTTTGTTTTTAAAATTTTAAGTGATGATACGATTCGGATCCAAATGTGTCGGGGCTTTGATTGATATGCATTCAGTTTAAACAACAAAAGTTTTCAGTACAGTATATCAAGCATCAAGCTACGGTAGGCCCCTACATATGTAATGTTGAAATCTTTGTGAACTTACCCTACATGAGTCTTGCCTATAATTTATAGAAAGTGATGTCAAAACATCTGCAGGATTATATTCTGGCAGCACAGTTTTGTCCAGAAGTGAACAATTGATCAATTTGTGTTGCAAACATTTTACACTGGCAGCAAAAGCAAGAATTTTTACAGATAATCTGGTGACATTGAATTGTTAGAATTATTTAAGGAATGTACCTCAGTGTGTGTACGTTAAATATTTGTTTCTCAGTCCTAATGCATGTAACCTTTACTCCCCCAGGTACTGATTGGGCTGCTTTAGCACAAGAATGGATGCGTCAGAGGGACTCCAATGATGATGGCACACCCCCAGCCCCACAGACATCCAATATCCCACCTCTGCCACCTGCAGATCAACCAGCACCACCCTTACCAGGTGAACAAAATAGGCATGGAGAAGCCCCTCCTCTACCTCCACCAATGAATGGTAGTGGTAACAACCTCGGAAAAGGTAAGTTGGAGATTATATTGGTAAATGTGTGTGTTTTGTTGTATTGAAGTGGTTTGTTTAATGTGATCTTCCCGTAGGAACTCAACAACCCAAATAGGAGAGTCTGGCTATATGTACGTCAAGCTGGCACAACTAATGGTCTTTCAGGAAAAGCCATTTTGTAAGACTTGCAAATCCCTTGTGGACAGTACAACATTGCTTTAGCCTTTTAGGTAGAGACAAAGGACTAACTGGTTCCAATTTCTAAAACGTGTCGAAACCTACTGTCATCTGTTGTTCATAACTTTTAGTTCAAGTGTGTAAATAACCCTACAGCCCCAAATGGTTTTTGAACATTTTTGCCGTATTTCAAAGCCTTGTCGGTGGTTGAATAGTTGGATAAAATAAAATGAAGTAATTGTGGAAATCCACAGACACATGGAAGACTCAGAGCATCTTTATGACTTCTTAGAGAAGAGTATTAATTAGTTGATGTTTGATTTCAATCGATAATGATGCATGCCATAACTTTTAACAAACTAACATGCATGTATCTCAACAGCAGCCAACATTCGACCACCTCTTCTTCCAGATCCAGAGCCACAACACGGGGGTCCAGGTGGCCAACCGCCATTGCCACCTGATGGCCACCCACCACCAGGGATGCAATTTGAATGGAATTGGCCGCATCCGCCTCCTCATCCTGGCCACTGGCCACCTCCAGGTAAGAAAGCTATTTAAATTGGTTCACCTTCAAAGAGCCCAAACCTATTTAAAATGTATCTTTTATCTTTCATGTAACTGATCCATAGATTATTGTAGAACTTTACGAATTACAGTACTGTTGATTATACCACATGATCGCTTATGGTTACAGCTACATGTATCACTGTCATCCGTTTTAATAGTACCATGCATATATGACATGTGATCAATTTGCATATATGTGGCACAGTGGTATAATTCATCGCTAATGCGGTAATGCACAAATCAATTGTAGTCCCGGCCCTCCGGGGGCCGGGGATAGCGGGGACCTACCCGGGGATGTAATTTTGGAAACTGTTACAAACATGTTACACTCCCGGCTTAGTCCCCGCAGGGCGGGCACTATTTCTGTGTACATCCCGGGGTACATCCCGCCAAGTCCCCGCCCCTAGCCCTGGGCACCATGTTCAAGTCCCCGCATGAGTGTTTCCCCGCATACGACCCGCACAGTTGTGAGTACTCTTCTATTACGTCCCGGTACACTCCCGGGTAGATCCCGCCTGTTTGAGAGGCATTACATCCCGTACACTCCCCACTCGTCCCCCACACTGCGGGGACACATTGAGCTGTTACATCCCGGCCAAGTCCCGGCTCGGACCCGCTATTGCCAGGCCCCGGGGGGGACTACAATTGATTTGTGCATAATGCCCATATCAGTCATAGTAGTACTTGCAGCATGCGATTAAAGAATTTCTAGTTATCAAACACTGGCAGCGTATGTGCAATCACTACCAGCGTTCAGTCTTGGCTAGTGATTTGCAATCAGATATCGGCAATCACTTTTCCGATAAGCGACACACGTCACAAAAAAGCGCCATGCTCCTTGGGATTGTCTAGCATGATACATGTGTGCATTACTTGTGTAGGGGTCATTCCATATGAAATCAAGTAGTCGCCCCACCTGACCCCCTCAGATTTGCTTTATATTTTAGTCATATGTTGTACCTGTAAAAATATTAAAAACCTGCAAATTTGAGGTCTGTAGCTCTTACGGATTTTCTGTGACAGCCATTTAAAGTTGGAGTAGCGAGGTCTTAATTTGGACCCAAAAGTTACCCTTTGAATAAATGTCATCTTTGGGAGTCTGTGCCTTCTTTATAAAAAGAAAGAGAGGTCTGAAACTTTGTATACACACTAACTGCATGCCCAATTGGTCAAAAAATAAAAAAAAAAAAATTCTGTAATTGTGTGTTGTGTCACGGGGTCATTAAATATGCAAGAAAAAATGTGATGTTTTGTAAACTGGCAAGTTTAGCCCCCCTAAATTCACATTTTTGGTCAGATTAATTATTTTTTGTTGTCACTGATGCTATATATAGGATAAATACAATGCATATCCAAAAAATTGAGGTCACAACTCATTTACATTTCGAACAGCGCCCTCACGAAGATGACATTTATTGTAAATTCAACATTTTCAGGGGGCCCAAAGTCGATGTGGTCCACCTTCAACATTTATAAAACATCACTTTTATATAACTACTAGTCTTAAATCACAACTTTGCTAAGTCCCAGTAATTGTATAGGTTGACTTCATATAAAATGACAAGCCCAAAGTTGACCATTTTCTTATGATTGCATGTAGTGCAAATGTGCCAATTCGGAAGGCTTGAAAGTCAAATTGGCCCCAATATTGAAAATAAAATGGAAATAAAAGTAAATAGGGCCAATAACTATGCATCTAGTCATTTATTTTCAATATTGTGGCCATTTTGACTTTTAAACCCTAAACCTTCCGAATTCGGCACATTTGCAGTACATGCAATCATAAGAAAATGGTCAACTTTGGGCTTGTCGTTTTATATGAAGTCAATCTATAAAGTTACTGGGATTGTGCAAAGTTGCAATTTAAGACTAGTAGTCATATAAAAGTGATGTTTTATAAATTTTGAAGGTTGACCACATCGACTTTGGGCCCCCCTAAAAATGGTGAATTTGCATTAATTTTCATCTTCGCGAGGGCGCTGTTGGAAATGTAAATAAATGGTCACCTCAATGTCTTGGATATGCATTGTATTTGTCCTATATATCGCATCAGTGACAACAAAAAACAAATAAAAAAAAAAAAAATGTGAATTTAGGGGGCTAAACTTGCCAGTATACAAAACATTACATTTCTTTTGCATATTTAATGACCCTGTGACACAATGCGCAATTACAGACTTTTTTTTTACTTGTTGACAAATTGGACATGCAATTATAGGGCCAATAACTACTCATCTAATCATTTATTTTTAATATTGTGGCCAATTTGACTTTCAAGCCTTCCGAATTCGGCACATTTGCACTACATGCAATCATAAGAAAATGGTCAACTTTGGGCTTGTCATTTTATATGAAGTCAACCTATACAATTACTGGGACTTAGCAAAGTTGTAATTTAAGACTAGTAGTTATATAAAAGTGATGTTTTATAAATTTTGAAGGTGGACCACATCGACTTTGGGCCCCCTGAAAATGTTGAATTTGCAATAAATTTCATCTTCGTGAGGGCGCTGTTCGAAATGTAAATGAATTGTGACCTCAATTTTTTGATATGCATTGTATTTATCCTATATATAGCATCAGTGACAACAAAAAAATAATTAATCTGACCAAAATGTGAATTTAGGGGCTAAACTTGCCAGTTTACAAAACATTAAATTTTTTCTTGCATATTTAATGACCCCGTGACACAACGCGCAATTACAGAATTTTTATTTTATTTTATTTTTTGACAAATTAGGCATGCAGTTAGTGTGTATACAAAGTTTCAGACCTCTCTTTCTTTTTATAAAGAAGGCACAGACTCCCAAAGATGAAATTTATTTAAAGGGCAACTTTTGGGTCCAAATTTAGACCTCGCTACTCCAACTTTAAATGGCTGTCACAGAAAATCCGTAAGAGCTACAGACCTCAAATTTGCAGGTTTTAAATATTTTTACAGGTACAACATATGACTAAAATATAAAGCAAATCTGAGGGGGTCAGGTGGGGCGACTCCTTGATTTCATATGGAATGACCCGTAGGTGGATCATGCTGGAATGCAGTTTTATTAAACAAATTCCTATAAATCATTACAGCCTACACCCAGATGCAGAGTCCAGGTCAATTAAAGTTTTTCATTTAAAAATTACTTACCAAATATGGGAAGCTAAAAGAGTAGTGCCTTACTTTTCAAACCTGTGACCACAACCTGCATGTACCATGTAGCAAAGGTACTATGATGAACAATGCATTCAAGTTTACTGAACAAGTTGCTTATAAATTGTGATTTTTATTTGTATTGATTTAGGTATGCCCCCATTGCCGCCTATGCCAGCTGGTGCCCCACCTGGTATAATGCCGCCAGTGCCACCAGATGTCAAGCCACAAACATTTGATTACGGACATGGTCGTCCACCAGGCGCTGTACAGACATTTGAGCATAATCACGGTGGGGGAGCTGGAGGTGAGTCCAGACCGCCACCTCAGACCTTCGAGCATGGACATGGCGCATCAGGAGGAGATGGGTTCAGTGGACCACCGCAGAGTTTTGATTATCATCATGGAGATCAATACCATTATCAGGTGAGAAGGGCTTTGCTGACAATATGAATACGCATGTACACACACATTATCATAAGACACGTGTATATACAGGAACTTGCAGGTTGTGTTAGAAACACAGGAAGAAAATCATACAGAATAAGCCACAAAATGTTTGCTTTCAATTTGACAAAAGCCGTATTCATTTCATTAACCGCCCATGCCTCTATAAGCGCCCACCCAGTGACTTTACAACAAGGAAACTGATGTTCATGTATTGGTTTATTAAGGGCAGAGTAATGGGAGAGAACATGGACCTTTTCGAGCTTCATTATTTCTGAATTGTATGTCCAAAGTATATAAAACTATACATTTTTGGAAAGGAAATGAGGCAAGGAATCCCATGGTGACGCTCAGATTTGTTTAAAAATCTCAAGTTTTTGAAAAAATCACAAAAATTCACTTTTTACCCCAATTTTTTGTGACAACTTAGAAAAAAATCCGCTCGAGTAAAAAAAATTCAGTTAGCTTTTCATGAAGAAGAGACATGAACTTAGGGAAGGTTTTTTATTTTTTGAAATTAAGCTCTTTTTTTGAAATATTGAAAAAACATGTGGAAAAAGCCATTTTGTCACTCTATTAAGCTAAAAATTGCACATAATAGTGTATATTTTTGTTTAAAACAAATATTTTGAAAAAATGAAAAAACCTTCCCTAGACTTTGATGTACTCTAAAGGATAGTGCAAAAAGTTTACCCTTTGCTTGCATATTTTTCGAGTTATCTTGTCACAAAAATCGCATAATATTGTCAAAAGTGAACTCTCTTGAAATCGACGTTTTAGTAAAAAATGTCAAAATTATGCACAAAACGTCCTTAAATTTTAAAACGGTAAGACTTTCACACTTGTAAAAGCTGTATCTGGTGCATGGTCTAAATGTGCATCTTTTTGCACCAATGAATCTATAATGTCTGCTTTCAGTGCGCCAAAATTCAAAATAATTAAAAAATCTAAGTGGCATTTTGACTGCAAATTTTTGTTTTGTTTACACCACATTTGCTGGAGTTAACAACATACCGAATGCGCCTTGACTCGTTGGACATACGCCGCAGAGTTACGCTGCACACGCCGACGCGAATCGCACGCCAGAATCACAATATTTCGCATTCAAGCGCATTTCTGAACATTATTTCCGCCAATTTACTAAGCTGTCTTGAGCCATGTGACTTTTTAGAGTTAAAAAGAGTGAAATAAATCAAGCAAAAATATGAATAAATATTAGCAAGTTGTATTTTATCAGTTTCAAGTGAAAGAATACATCTTAGTGTTGATAAATATCAAAAAATCGCAAATTCGGTCGTGGACGAATGTGTCTTCCATTACTCTGGCCTTAACTACCTTTATGCAAATCTGAATCATGGTCTGAAACATGGCACTGATGATGATCAATGAATATTTAGTTCCTTTTTACTGTATTATTGGCTTAAACAATGTAAAAAATGAGCGCCCACCCAAAATGACTTTGTTAAGCATCCTGGGCGGTCAATGGAATGAATACAGTAATTGGAGGTATTACAAAGTCACTGTCTTTAACTTAGGCAAGAGATTTAAAGAATAATAGTATAATTATGTTGAACAAAACTGGAAAAGATTTGAAAAAACAATGAAATTCAGATTTGTTAACATTTTTTAACAATATTCATTTATAACCAAAAGCAGTGGTGGCACCAGGATTTTTTGTGGGGGACATTGGCAAGTGGGAATTTTCATAATTTGGGGTTTTTACTGGGGGTGACAAGATTTCTGACTACCTGAATTTCCCCCCATGCACCCTCCATGGTGCTGCCACTAACCAAAAGCTGACAATGATTTGTTTACAGTCACAGGACTTCCAAGGCCCACAAGGAGGGGATAGTGCTTACTATGATGAATGGAGTCACCACTCCCCACATGGGGTTGATCATCGAGGGCCACCGATAAAAGGAGGCAGAGATAGGGACTACTACCCACCACAGAGGGGTAGTGACCGTGGCAACAGACAGAGAAGACCTCCACCTCTCATGGATGGACCGCATAGACCAGAGATATCAGAGGAAGAAGAAGTTAGCTTGGGTGAGTCAGAGATGCCACTTTTCCTACTTTTGTCTGAATTCCTACTTTTTTAAAGTCAAAATTTCCGCACTTTTGTATATTTTCAACCCGTTTTAGGTCTTTTTGTTCTAAATTTACGCGCTATTTCAGGTTTTTCAGACTTTTTGAGTGGTACTTAGTGGCATCTCTGGTGAGTAGATGTAGTCTTGGCCAGCCCTTGAATTAAGGATCTGAAGGGGCACGGCAACTTTTTTAGGGCAAGTTGACAATTGCCTTGGATTTCCATTGAAAAGGCGAGGCAGCACGGCAATTTGTAATATTTCAAAAGGGCATCACAGCAACTGTTTAAAATTTGAGAAGGGCACCAAGGCAATTTCTCAAAAGTAAAGAAAACTCACGTTAGCAATCATGATAGATGATTTGAGTGCTTATCGAACATTGGTCTTCAAATATTGAAGTTCGCAAGTATACAATGCAGAAAGAATTGGGCAATTCCCTTTTATTTCAGTCTGTAGCTATATCGATTTGGATTAGGTTTATACTTGTGTGCAGGGTATACCAGAATTATTCTGTCCTTTCTAACACCAAAGGTTAAGGTATTTTCCTTAAAAAATTGCAAAATATAAATATGCAAATTAGCTCATTATAATATATGTAAATGCTACATCAGCTATCACCACAAGCATTAAGCATAAAGTCATTATAGTCTACTCTACTGATGAGCTTAATCATGTTCGCAAATATTTTGATATGAACGTAGGCCTATACTACAAAACAGGTTTCCTTATTTGGTAAAATATGCAAATTAGCTCATTGAAATATTTAGTGACTGTGACTGAATGCACTAAAAATATGTTTTTAATTCAATGATATAACACAATAGATTTGAAGTTGTTTTACTCCACCAGACAATGATTTTGGGCAAAAAAAACAATTTAACACCATGGAATTTATAATCATGTCTAAGTGAGGGTATATATATGAATCCAACAGGTATAAGAATTAATTTGAAAATGTCCAGAAATCAAATAATAAATTATCTTAATTAGGCATAGTGTCCTTTCAAAAAGGTCATGGAAGGGAAAATAATAAAGTCGGCAAAAGTGACCTTGAGCTTAGCGTAGGTGTCCCTTCAAAAGGTCATAGAAGGGGAAATAAATGTAAATAAAAGTCGGCAAGACTCATCACAAAGGAGTGCACAAAGGGGTTGTCGGCAAAACTGTCTTCTGAGGTCAGCTTTGAGTTTAGCATAGGTGTCCCTTCAAAAGGTCACATAGAAGGGGAAATCAATGTAAATAAACGTCGGCAAGACTCATCACAAAGGAGTGCACAAAGGGGTTGTCGGCAAAACTGTCTTCTGAGGTCAGCTTTGAGTTTAGCATAGGTGTCCCTTCAAAAGGTCACATAGAAGGGGAAATCAATGTAAATAAAAGTCGGCAAGACTCATCACAAAGGAGTGCACAAAGGGGTTGTCGGCAAAACTGTCTTCTGAGGTCAGCTTTGAGTTTAGCATAGGTGTCCCTTCAAAAGGTCACATAGAAGGGGAAATCAATGTAAATAAAAGTCGGCAAGACTCATCACAAAGGAGTGCACAAAGGGGTTGTCGGCAAAACTGTCTTCTGAGGTCAGCTTTGAGTTTAGCATAGGTGTCCCTTCAAAAGGTCACATAGAAGTGGAAATCAATGTAAATAAAAGTCAGCAAGACTCATCACAAAGGAGTGCACAAAGGGGTTGTCGGCAAAACTGTCGTCTGAGGTCAGCTTTGAGTTTAGCATAGGTGTCCCTTCAAAAGGTTATAGAAGGGGAAATCAATGTAAATAAAAGTCGGCAAGGACCTTAGAACTCATCACAAAGGAGTTCACAATGGAGTGGTCGGCAAAGTCCTTTGAGGTGCAGGGCACCAACGGCAACTTCTTTAGAGGGCACGGCAAGTGACTGCCGTCGGTAAAGGACATATTTTGAGGGCATTGCGGCAGTGGGGTTGGGCACCCACGGCAATATGCCGTCGGTGCCGTGGGTTAATTCGAGGGCTGGTCTTGGCCTCTCAATTTCAAAGTATTATTTGGTGTACAGTGGCCTCTTGCCCTTTGATCACTGGCCTTGATTAATTTGTAAAAGTTGCTTGTTCGACTTTCATTGCCTAGCCAGTCACAAGATGCTGATATTTCTTGACCTTATTCAAGTTACCAACCCACAAAGTGAAGAAAAATACTGTTCCCAAATTGAGCAATTCAACACATTTAAAATTTTTTGAATTGGAATCAATGCTCAAATGTGATCTTCTTTGCAAACCAGAAAAAAAATTTCTGGGAACACCGTTCCCGCGGTTTTTGGAGGCCTGATTCCGAGCTTCCTTACACTGACCTGTCCTGTACACAACAAGTCTGTACATTCATTATCTGCACAAAAAACACTTAAGGGGGTACTACACCCCTCGATAAATTAATGTCTATTTTTGCATTTTTCTCACAAACTAATAAAACAGTGGTAACAAAAGTTATGTATATTATAGGGGCAAGGAATCCAATTACTACACTGGAATTTCAGTGACTCAAGACATGTGGTTTGTTATTTATGTTAAGAAATAAGGTACGGCTAGGATGTACCTCGTTTCCTATCATATATACTGAACCGCTTTTCTTGAGTCACTGAAATTCCAGTGTAGTAAATGGATTCCTTGCCCCAATAATATACATAACTTTTGTTACCAGTTTGTTATTTTTTTTTTTTTTTGCAAAAATAGTCACAAATTTACCACAGGGGTGTAGTACCCCTTAAATAAAATGTAGTGCAAAAACACCCATTTTTACTCTACGCCTTTTGATGCTAATTGCCGATGATTTGAAGTCGGGATTTTACATGTGTGTATTTCTTCCCTATTCACAGATGCAAATAAAAGAAAATTACTGCCAGCTTGGATCAGGCAAGGGCTTGAAAAGATGGAGCAAGAAAAACAGAAGAAAGCTGAGAAGGACAGGCTAGTAAAGGAAAGAAAGGAACGATTGGAAGCCCAGAAGAGAGCTGAACAAGAAATTGTCAAT
Organism: Amphiura filiformis; assembly: GCF_039555335.1. Lineage (NCBI taxonomy): Eukaryota > Metazoa > Echinodermata > Ophiuroidea > Amphilepidida > Amphiuridae > Amphiura > Amphiura filiformis. The sequence continues at coordinate 133,099 of NW_027305501.1, forward strand.
CAGGCACGCATCAAGCAAGGGCTTCCACCAAAGTCAAAATTTGATGAGGTAAGAGGGATTGGTTTTCATTGAAATTGATTTAGCAGTATTGTTACACTTTCAGGCCATTGGAGTCCAGGGTTGGCGATATTTTTGATTTTTTTTTTAAATTTAAAAAAGATAGATTTATCTGATTTTTAAAAATTTATTTAAATTGTTTGTTTTTTAAATGCTAGACATACGTGCAATCCCATCAGGTATTTACAAAAAACAAAATATGTTTTTACATGTGAAAATTTCAAAGAAAACATTTGGTGAAATCATGGGAAAAACCTGTTGAATTCTGCACCTTGAAGATGAATTTTTAGCAATAGATAAAATTACATCATAGAGGTATTTTAATTATAATCCAAAAGGTGTGCATTAGAAATGAAGTAAAACAGTCAATTTAAGAATGAAATTAACTTAAATTTATCAAAAATGGTAAAAATTGAAAAAGTTGATTTAAATCAGTGATTTAAAAAAAGAGATTTAAATCAATTGATTTAAATGGTGCCAACCCTGCATGGGACCAAACTGAGTTAACAAAATTGCTCCATGGAAGTGGAGCTTTGAGTCCTTGCAGTACCTAAAAATCACCACCTTTATATTTAAACTTGTAATGTTGCATCTACAGTAATGTTGTCTGTCTCTCAAAAAGTAGAAACGTGCTATGATTACCTGCAATTGACATTAGGCCAAGAAAAAAATTGTTTGCTTGCCCTCCACTGGCCTCCAGTGGGATTTTTGGGGTGGGTCGGTTGATCAGAAAAATATATTTTTTATGACTCACTACTGTATAGGCCTGTAGGCAATGAACATTGGTCATGTGGAAAGTTATATCAATACTTCACTTCAGACCTTCAATGCGCAAGATACACCATAGAAATTGATTCAATTAGAACGACTGCATACTTACAGGCATAAGACGCCAAGTTTATTGGAAACATTGATGCAAGAATGGACAGTTATAAATGTTATAATGAGTTTACAGTAATTAAAACTGTGATGCCGTACTCTTTATTACAGGGAAGTGGTGATGAGAATGGCGATGAAGCATCAGAGAAGTCGGGTAAATCTGGTGATGAAGGTGAAAATAAAGAGAACAAATCCTCATCACCGCATCAGCGGATAAAGCCAGAGGTGGCCGATGAGGAGGAGGAGGAGATGCCTAAAACAGAGGAGGAGAAACAGATGTACATGGTGAGTTGTGGTGGTACATGTCATGGTTCACAGCCACTCTGGGAAATGGAAAACCCATTTTTCCAGACAGGGAAAAATCAGGGAATTTGAGAAAAGCAGGCAAAATTAGGGAAAACTCATTGAATTTGAGTGACCCAAGAGGGCAATTATTTTTTGTCATTTTGGCATAAATGTATCATACATACAATTTGATTGAGAATTGTGGCTCATGTTCGCCCTTCAGTAATAATTTGCCATAAAATTTGTATTATATCGAGATATCGAGAATTTCAAAATTTTTGATATTAGAAGGACATTCCTCGTATTCAGAATGCAATTTGGTATGTCTGATGTGCTCTCAGGTCCCACAAAAATACTGCAAACATTGCTATCGGATTCCTTAACACATAATAAATTTACTGTAAAAAAATGATTTTACTCCACAGTGTATGTACACTGTTCTTGGGGCGCACATTCATCATTACAGTGTGTCCATACACTCTGATCTCATGAAAATACTTGTAACTATGTTCGTTTCTTCAATCTTGATTCCAGATGATAAAGATGAGGAAATGGATGACGGAGATCCTCCTGGATGTAACTAACACTGAAATTGAGACTGTGGCTACCGAGGTATACAGAAAAGCCAGGACAAAGAAATCACAAGGTATCTATCACAGTACTGTAGTCATTTTGCTTAATTCATCCATTCATTTGCAATCAACCCATCAAATTCTATCGTTTGTCTAAATATGCTATTTTATTTGAGATCCATACACCCCCGATGGAAGACCTGCCCTTAATCTTCCACACAGGGAAAAATGGGGTTACCTGAATGGGTGACTCCATTTGAAATCTACACTCCCTGTATGAAAGATTTAAGGTCATGTCTTCCTTACGGGGGTGTATGGATTTCAACTGGAATAGCTGAATGACATAAGAAGCAAACAAATTAATGACCATATTTAAAGTTTAAATGTAGTAGAATTTTACAAAATGATTACTAGTAGCAGCTCATGAATCTTAATCCTGATGCTGTACGGATTATTAATGACACGGGTGAGATCGATTGTGCCAAATGGATTTTATAAAATTAGAACTCGCCACAAGTAATTACTATGCTTAGTGGTATCATTTACTATTACAGATATTTTATATGTCAGCCATTTTCAAGAGAGATTTTGTGATGCGTTTGTCATTTCAGGAAAAGAATGTCTTGAAAATTAAAGCATTGTCTTCAAAAGCATTCTTTTGTACAGTTTTGGAATTATCTTAATGTTGCATGTCAATTTTTTCCATTCTGTTTCTGATGTATACTCTCAGATATTATAGCTGTCAAATACTGCTGATATTGAGTAGGGTTTAATCTTTCCCTAGAGAAGTCGACTTTCTACCAACTGTTGGAAAGTTGTGTCAGTTTCTGAAACATGTGAATACTTCTTAAAGTGAAAGTCCCACTTTTGGTTCAAGTTCCTTGGGGAATTAGTCAAGGTTAAAATTTATCCATGTAAATTATGTTCTGTCTGTCATCAAAGTAATAGGTGTATTGTCAGATCTTCTGTGGAGAACTGGGCAAGCGGGCTTCCTGTTTAAAAGAACTTTATTATGTATCTTAAAAATTGAGCCCCCCTCCCCTCAGAAAAGGACTTCTCTCTCTGGGGCAAGTTTAAATCATACTAATGATTACCGGCCTAGAGTACCAAGTAATTTCAAAGTGTACTACTGATATTATTTCATATTTCATAGTTGGGTGACACATAGTGAGCACTATTATCTGAACTTTTGTTTGACCTGTTTGGGTACATATTGAACAGTTGTGTCTGAAATAAGGAAATACTATTTAAGAACTTTATTATGTAGCACAATGAAGTGAGCTTGTTTACATTTAATTGAAAGATTATTTAAGGTGGTACTAGACCCCTTGATAAATATGCGACTATTTTTGCATATTTCTCAAAAAATAATAACACACTGGTAACAAAAGTTATGTATATTATAGGGGCAAGGAATCCAGTTACTACATTAGAATTTCAGTGACTCAAGACAAGTGGTACATTATGATAAGAAAAGAGGTACTGCTAGAATGTACCTCATTTCTTAACATATATAATGAACCACTTGTCTTGAATCTCTGAAATTTCAGTGAAGTAACTGGATTCTGTACCCCTATAATATAGGTAACTTTTGTTACCAGTGTGTAGTTATTTTTTGAGAAAAATTTGAGAAATGCAAAATTAGTCTCAAACTTTATCAGGGGTGTAGTACCACCTTAAACTTCTTAAGTCTGATAAAGAATTTTTGATGAGTAACCAAACTGACATTTGATTCTTTTTTCTTCTTATGTCGAAGACTGTCAGTATGCAATCAGTTATGAGTTGAGAATAGTATTATGTTTTTAAGATGTTATTGATTGATGCTATCCTCTTTGTGTATACATATTCTGTTCTTTCATTGAATGGTTTTCTAACCCGTTATGTATATGTGACATTATGAAGCTTCAGCAAATCAACTCGCCAAGTCCAATGCACTGGCATCCATCGCCGGCCTCGGTAAGTTGCACCTGTTATCTCTCTTATCATAGATTTGGGTTATTAGATTTGTTTGTAAGTGGTTTGTAAATGAAATGATACAGAATCAAACGAAATGAAGATAAGTCAAATGGCTGATAATTATTATTGTTATTAACTCAGTGAAAAACTCTAAATTGCTTTGTTTGGGCATACATTCTCCTCATTTTTCTTTATTTGATAGGTGAGCTGGGTCTAATTATTAATTTTAAAAAAATTATGTAATAATGATCTTCAGCATAAAAAATAGTATGTTTTGTAGTATTAATGTGCCCTAGTTCAATTTACGGCAGTTTCACTTGTTTTGATAGATGATTATATTATTTGCTTCAATCCAGATGATTTTTTTTCTTTCCAAAAATGAGTAGTGATTAATCCTGCTGTTACTTCTGACAAGTTCTAGGATCTTCAGAGTCTCCCAAAGATTATAAATATGAATGCAAAATAATTACTATAATAATTATTGAAAACAGACTAGAAACACTTTTTGTAGAGTGGTTGCCATGCAGGCGATGCGTAGAGACAATGGACTCGAGCTATTTCAGTTGAAATTCATACACCCCCTATGGAAGGCATGACCGTAATCTCCTCACAAGGGGTGAAGATTTCAAATGGACTCGCCCATTCAGGTAACCCCATTTAATATTCACACACCCTGTGTGGAAGATTAAGGTCATGTCTTCCATAGGGGTGTTTGGATTTCAACTGGAATAGCCCAAAATGTCGATTGCGCTTTGTGCATGCCAACCACTCTGCTCCCACCTCATAAAACTACCTTGCATTCCTATGTAGAGATGCGAGTATCTTTGACAGCAGCAATGTGGTTTACCCCATTTAGGTTTGGCTACTTACGACTCCGACAGCGACTCCGACAACGAAGATGACGATGAGCCCGACAGTGACGAAGAACTTCAAGAATCAATTCGCAGAAAGAGGTCGGCTTGGAATAGGAAAATGGATGAGGAAAGGCAGAAGGAGCGGGAAGAGGAGGAGCGACAGAGACGGGAAGAGGAAAAACGAAAGCGGGAAGAGGAGAGGAAAAAGCGAGAGGAAGAAGAGCAGAGGAAAAGAGAGGAAAGGGAAAAAAGAAGACTAGAGAAAAAAGCTGCTAAAGAAAAGGAAAAAGAAGATGAAGAAGGTGAGTATTCAAACTAACTAAACTGCTCAAATAAAGAAAGTCCGCAGTCATGTAACCTGTCCTACACCAAAAGCTGATCTTGTTATGACAATTTAATTGATAAGGTCGTGTGCAGAATCTTGTTAGCTCCAATTTGATACCAAATTTGCTACCAAACACTCTAAATTCAAAGAGATTGATACCAGTATATGAAATTTGGTGCATTTTCAAAAGTGGCAAATTAAAAACAGACCACACAGACCTGTAGAGGTGAATGGCAGAGCATGACCATTGACACAACCGCTAGGTCATATCGATCACATCGTGCCCTAGTATTCATCAGTAGAGCACTGTAGCGATCCATGTGTTTTAAATTAACAATTGAATAAAGCGCGCACTTGGAATAGTCAACAGGGGCCATCGTGGGCAAGCGAGCTTGACCACATTGAACCCCATCACACTTATGTAGACTTATGGCTCCAGAGATATAGCCATTTTAATGCTGTTCAGAACAATAAACGCAAATGGTTGAATACTATTATTGGCTATATCTTAAAATCAATGTTCCCGCCATTTTGCTTGATCACGTCACATGAAGAAAACAGTTTTGAGTTACATTTTGAAGTTTAAAATGCAACCAACCCATTTGAATTTGCACAATGAGAAAGTTATAGCATGATTAACCTGAAACAGCTTAAAATTCCAGTTGAAATCCATACATCCCCTATAGAAGATATGACCTTAATTTTCCATACATGGAGTGTAGATTTCAAATGGATTCACCAAATCAGGTAACCTCATGTGAAACTCACACTTCCTATGTGGAAGATTAAGGTCACATCTTCCATAAGGGATGTAAGGATTTCAATTGGAATGGCCCATCGGTACTTTCTGCTGCAGATTCCCTCTCTAATCCATTCTCTGATACTACTCAAACAGACTTTAAACTTCTTTTAAAAAATTTCTGTTACTTTCAGATGAATCGTCTTCCACTACGTCCTCATCAGAATCCTCATCATCGTCAGAATCTGAATCTGGGTCTGAATCAGGAGACAAAGAAAAAATTAAAGTAAAAAAATCAAAATCGGATTCAGCTGATGAAGAAAAAGCACCTCATTCCTCTGACAGAGGCAGTAATGAGGAAAGAACGACAAGTCAATCGGACGAAGATTCCGATCCAAAAAGCGAAGTCCAAATTAAGAAAGAGTCAAGTCAGGAAAGTCAAGATTCAGAAGAAGATGATAACGATTCAGGCGATGATAGTAGTAGTAGTAGTGAAGGGAGTTCAGGTGAAGAGGAGGAAGGATCAGATTCGGATCAGGCATCGGTTAAAGAAAAGCAGCGCAAATCGGGTTCGCACAGTCGCAGTAGGTCACATAGTAGGCATAGAGATAGGGAGAAGCGTAAAAGCAGCGATCATAGGGATCGAGATAGGGACAAGCATACTAGTGATAGGAGTAGGCATAGGAGTGATAGGGATATTTCAAGACAAGAAAGCAGAAGCAGTCGGCATGAGAGATCGCGGTCGGGGTCACGATCAGGCGATGATCGCAAATCAAGCAGGCGTCGTAAGCAGTAGGCATTCCCGTCCCCTAGCAGCAGGCGACGCGAATCGCGCGTAAGCAGCCCTAGGAGCTCCCATAGAAGTAGGAGTCGTTCGCGTCACAGAAGTCGCTCTCAAAACAGAGACTCCAGCCATGCGCGGCACAGAAGCAGCGAGCGACATAGAAGCACACCTTCAAGTAGTCGCAAAAAGAGCAAAAATAGGGACTATGAACGTGAAAGTTCTGTTGATAGTAGAACTAGTAACCAAAGTAGGTCTAAGGACAAATCAAGTAAACGTAGGAAATCCAGTCACAGAGACAAGGATGATAGAACTAGTGAGTACAAAAGAACTCATTCAAGAGACGACAGTGAACGGGATAGGAAATCAAGACACGGAGAAGAGCGCGAGTCGAGACGCCGATCTCGTTCTAGGTCATCGTCCCATGATAGTCACAGTAGGTCTTCCAAGAGAACCAAAGACAAGAAACGTTCAAGATCGAGGACACCGGAGAGAAAGTCTTCGTCGTCGCACAAGAAGAGGAGACGAGAAGATTCCGAGTCTCGTGAGAGCTCCTTGGAGAAGTCCCATGGTAGTAGCAGATCTGGTAAGAAGTCCAGTCGCAAACGAAGGTCTAGATCCAGATGACAAGGTGGATATTATAATTTTCTTTGTTTCGCTCCTTCTTATAGCTCCTCTCTAACTGGGTGTGTATTTGGAGAAAAACAGCTCTTATGTTTTGATGAAAAGCTAAATTTTCATGGATTTTTAAAAATATCATGAAACAGTCAGATGTTGTAGTTACAAAATTGAAACACAACAACCAAAAGATACTTTAAATGTTGGTGTAAAAAGAGTTACAATGTTGCTATTTTGATTCAGAAAGCAATAAACCAGTGAGAGAAAAAAACAAACAATTTCATTTTGAAAGAAACTTGTCCAAAAACAAGTAACTCTCTGTGCTACAAGATACAGAATTACATCTAATTGTGGCAGTAGCTCCTTTAAACTCTACTTCTCTAGAATTGTCATAGCTCATTGTACTAATGGTCTCTCTTCCCATGTGTGTTTTCCTATCATTACAGGTTGATGTCCTTGTATGTGGTCTAGACGGATGTGTGAAACTACATAACGGTAAATTGTACTTGTAAACTTGGCTAGGCAATTCAAGCCGATCAATTCTCTCAAGCTTTTCATGGGTTCTACTCTAATGTATGAAAAGTTCAATTATTATGAAATCATTCAAATTATTATTAGCAATGTAAATTTTCAGGTACTTTCTAAACAATATGTTGTGTAATTGTTGTGTACTTAGCACCTACCATACTTTGTCGGTCTCCAATTTGAAGATGACTGAAATTGCCCATTCCAATGGCTGAGTGGCACAAAGATGTATGTCCACTAGCTGCCCTTCAAATGATTGCATTCTAGATAGATCAAGAGCTGAGCAGCACAAAGATGCATGTCCATAAGCTGTCATGCATTAATGTAGAGCACAGCACAACAGAGGTATAAATCCATTTAAGTCTATGTGCTACTGAGCTGTACACAGTTGCATATCAGTTATGCGTCTTTGTGTCGCTGAGCTCTGGGCTAGCTAGTTGCAGTCCTGTGGCATCTAGTGAACAAAAGTTTTAGCGCTGCTGAACCAACACTTTCCAAATTTTGAAACACATCAAAAAGGTTCGTTTTTAGCTCTAGAGAAGACAAAGTATGGAAAGGAATACTTAATGTAAGACACATTCAGTTTAAATCCCATTATGTTTCACTTATAAGCTGTAGTAATTAATAAGGTTAACATTTTCATGAAAAAAAACCCAGTGGATTAACAAATTGCATAAGATTCAAACAGTTTTGCCATCATAACATTATATAAAAGGTAGGAATAGGAAAAGCGATTCTGCCAGGGAATCAAATTGAACATGGGATTGAGTGCCCACTTTTATATCAAATTTTCAGTTGCCTAAATTATAAAACTCCATAGATCTCCAAAGTGGTTTATGCTGCAGGTTTCTCAGACCTGAGGTCCTTGTTTCGACTCCCTGGCAGTATTACGTTTCCTCCTTCAGTGAGCTATTCCAGTTGAAACCCATTCATTCCTATGGAAGACATGGCCTCGATCTCCCACACAGGGAGTGTGAATTTCAAATGGGGTCACCTAAATGACTCCATTTGAAATCTACAACCCCTGTGAGGGAGATTAAGTTTGTCTTTCATAGGGGTGTATGGATTTCAACTGGAATAGCGCAGTATATGTTATAACGGAGAACCATTTGAAATCATAGAATTTGTTCATATTTTTACCACTCAGATGTTGATCATACTGAACATGCATGCAACCAAAACTGCTGTACATTAAAAACTGCACATAGATATCGCAGACATTCCCATTTCATTGTCAACAAGAACGGGAACATTGTACATCTTTTGTAAGCAGTTGTGTGAGACGAGGTTTTGTATGTTCACGTTGGTGGTGAGACACAAGTAAAATGACAGCAGTAGATTTCAAATGGGTGTCAACCATTCTTGTAACCCTATTTGAAAGTCACACTCCCTGTGTGGAAGATTAAGGTCACATCTTTTAATAAGGGTTTCAACTGGACTAGCCCATTGTCTAATCCCTCAGTGAAGTCTTGGCAAAATTCTAATTGTCAAACAATCATAGCTCATAATAATACAACCCATATAAGCAAATGAGATTTGGAGAGGAACTGAGCATGTCTGGAAGAATTGATGTTTTTTATCTTAAATAATAATACACTAAGCCAAAATGACACACATGATTGCCTCAATACTCCACTCTAAACACATGTCAATAACAAAGCAGTTGTCCAACTGACACAATGGCAAAATGCAGTGATATGGAACAGCTTCCTGGACCACACTCATAGCCCTATTGGCACCAGCAAACGAAATCTGTGAGAACGGCATCTTGAATCACAGGTCACAAACTTACCATGATCATCATGTCACATGTCCAAGCAAATAATGAAGTCCTTTAGTAACAGGCATGTCCACCGTGCGCATGCTGTGCACCTGCTTCTCATGCTTCCAACCAAGTTCCTGATGATATCCTGGGGAAGATTGCCCCATGCTTCCCGTTACTAAAGGATTTCATTATTTGTTTGGACATGTGACATGATGATCCTGGTAAGTTTGTTTTGACTCTCTTTAATGTTTTTAACTTAATGTTGTTAAAATTGTTGGCTGTGACCTGTGATTCAAGATCATTCTCACAGTTTTCTTTTGCTGGGTGCCAATAGGGCTGTGAACGTGGTCCATGAAGTTGTTCCATATCAGTGCATTTTGCGGTTGTGTCAGTTGGCCAACTGATTGGTTGCTGACATGTGTTTTGAGTAGAGTATTGAGGCAATCCTGTGTGTAATTTTAGTTAATTTTGATAGACAGGATTTTAAGATATGACCTTGTGAAAAATTATAAGTTTCTTTTTTGGCTTAGTGTACATTCAAAATGAATTCAATGACATTTGTAGTATTTAATAGTATTTCAGAAAATTTCAATCATAAATTGTTAAAGAAATTAAAATTCTGCAGGAGTTTAAAATCATCCATTGGTCACCAGTGGATAATTTTCTTGGTTTGTCGTCATCATGTTGGCAAACAGCAAAATGTTTCCATCAAGGGTGGCATAGCTGAGGTATGTGAATTGTGGATACTAAGAGATGCCCTAGTAGAACTGGCGATTGGACCTGGTTTCTAACCTTCTATTGTTCGGAACAACGGAACACAGTTAAGCCACCGAGTACAGGCAGTAGGTCCTGGTCCTGTTATTCGAAACAACAGAACACGGTTAAACCGCTGGATCTATCAGGGTGCTAGCAATTGGGTTTTGAAGTCATCCCTAACCTTTTTTGTTATACCTTGCTTCCGTATGAAAACAACATCAGTATTTCAGAGATCACAATGTAACAAAAAAATTCAGTCCTATTTTCTCAAAAGCTACAATGTGAAATCTGTTATATATCCCCTATGGATGGAAGACATGACCTGATTTGCCCACACAGGGAGTGAGTGTGAATTTCTTGAATGGGTGACTCACACATTTGAAATCTACACCCCCTGTGTCAAAGATTAAGGTCATGTCTTTCATATGGGCTGTATGGATTTCAACTGGAATAGCACATTACTAGGCTCTTGAAAAACAGAATTGGCTTGGTATTCCAAAGTTCTGGTTTTCGGAATCTTAAGGTATTCATTCCACCTTGAAACATGGAATTTACAGACCTTTTTCATTCATTTTAAATAACAGGCATATGTTCAGATGTGCAGTTGCAAAATAGGTGAAATATTTGGTGTGAGAATTGGATTTCAAAATCACTCAGTTGTAAACACTGGAAATAAATGAATATTAATCAATAATTTAAAATTTCAAAGATTGCAAAATTTGTATGCTTTTGAGAATATACGAGTGAAGCGATTGTTTGTGGTGGTGTTAATATAAGTTGTGATTATTTAAAATAAAAGCAACATGATTCATAGTGCACTATGTGCAGGCATAAATTTAAATCCATAAGCCTCAGCACACTTTACAGGAATGCACTGACCACTGTGGCCCAAGACACACCATAAACCATTAAGCCATAATCAGAAGTGCTCATTGTATATATATATACCACAATGAACCATCGCAGCCAGGATCAGCTTCCTGAGTTCTTGTACAGATGACTTGGACATAGTTCCATACCCGGGGGGTATTTGAAGTTGGCTCAATTATTGATAAGAACAAACAGGACTGCACCGTGGCTTAAACTTGCATCGCCACCGGAGTATTACTCCTTGCCGATTTAGCCAACTTGACTGCTTATGTTCAGCATATGGTCGGCCTATTTAGCAATGAAACAAGTTTATTTCAGGTTTTTGTGCATTATGAAATAAAAACCCAATTCCAAATTCGCAGATCTGTCAATTACTGAACACACAAAAAAGTACTCTTATGAATCTTGTAGCCAAAGGGTACAGATAGTTGTCCTAATAATTTACCATGATCACAAATTGTGTTTTGTTACTTCTTCATTATCACCCTTTTGTCTTTCTGATTTGTTTGATAGATGCTCGCTGACTGTAATCAAATTGTTTATATAAAAAAACCAACCATGCCAGATTATTTTCCACTTTATTTACTTCAAGTTTGTGCCAAATTTTGATGTTTACTATTCTCACTATTCTTACAACTTCATAGACATACAGTTGAGTGAAAGGGATGGTGACTGTGAGCATCAACTCACAATGTCTATGGGTTGAATCCTAACATCCATCAAGTTCAATTTGATAGGTGTATTTAGGAAATGGGTACCTGCGATGGTCTTGGAAGGGAACAGTATCAGGCTATTCCAGTTAAAATCACACCTATGGAGTACTCAAGCTTACTATTCCACACAGGGAGTGTAGATTTCAAATGGAGTAACATATTCAAGTACCCCGGTTTAAAATTCACACTCGCTGTGGGGGAGATTATGTCTGTCTTCCATATGGGGGGGATTTCAACTGGAATAACCATTGCCATAATTCTCAGGTGAAGTGTATCCTCTATGGTACTCTTAAATAGATCACTGCCTGGTGGTATCAAGGCCAAGTTGGCCAACTAGTGGAACTACCTAATTCAATACCAGCTAACTAATTATAAATGGTAATCTCAACTACCCCAGCTATAATTGTAGGAGATTGCAGATGTTTTGGTCTTGGTGCACCATATGTTGTATGTCAAGAAAGACGAATGCAGTATCAGCAATTAGGAAATTCCAGTTGAAATGTGTACACCCCTTTTGAAAACATGAGCATACTCTTCCACACAGGGAGTATAGATTTCAAATGGAGTCACCAATTCAGGTAACCCCAGTTGAAATTCAAACTCCCTGTGTAGAAGATTCAGGTCATGTCTTCCATACGGGGTGTATAGATTTCAAATGGAATACCCCATTGCAATTGCTGTTTATATGTGTGAAATTTTCCCGACTGCATATATACACTAGGATATTTCCATTTTCGTATTGTGCGTAAGAACAGTAATGGGCCGGTTTAGACTTTGAATACAGATTGAATACTTGTTGAAAGTTGTCGACATGGTATTTTACGAAGTCTGAACCGGCCCTAAGCTGTATAAGGAGAACTAAATCTAGGAAGTTTGATTGCTTTATTGCTATTTGGATGTATTCCTTTTTGGGGAGGGGGGAATAAAAGAATAAAGGTTGGAAAACTAGAAAAACGTTGAAAAAATTTAAGCTTGGCTGCTGAATGTAATGCCGTTACAGCCGACTTCCAACAAATGCATTGATTTCTTGAAAACATGCAGCTCACATGACTGTTAAAACTGAATCTATCTAAATTTGACCAATGAGACATCACACATTTTGTTTGGTAAAAAATATTGATCGTTCGTCGTATATTAAAAGTCCCTTCATTGCTACCTGAACATAACAACTTATCTGGGCTGGCCAAGTAATGGAATTAGTATAAACAGTAAGATGTTGCCATAATATACTTTTAAACCATGAAGTTCTCACTTGAAAATTGGTCAAACTTGTTTGCTAGTTTCAGCAAGAATAACAAATTTACAAGACATCAACTTATGCCAGATATGTTTTGAAGAATTCAATCTATGATATTGTTCTGCATATTTATTTAGCCACCTGTAACTTTAAATCTGGTTAATTAATATTGCTGGATGTACAACTTTCTTTGTGTGAAATTGTGAATAGAGGACTGCCAAATATTGTAAAATAAATTTGTTTTCTTATCTGTAGAAAGTACACTTAACAAAATGACGTCAAGTTGTATTTTTGTTTCAAGCTTGTTTTTATAGCATAATTATATATTGTGCCGGAGCCAAGCCATTTGAAGTGACACAGTGTGCTATAAAAGATTGGTGTATATTGGTGTTTTCTATGGGTCATAGGCGATAATAACTACTGGGTAGCCAACTAAATCTACAGGGGGATCCAAGTGTGGGGTCAAAGGTAAAATGGGGACAAATTTCTAAATTGCTCAAATCTTGTTTCAAACCCCACCAAAGTATTCTTGAATCTAGGATGTTTCCTTACATAGGTTACATAGCAAACTATGTAAGAGTCTATTAATAGAGTGCAAAGGGGATTGACCTCTCACCCCGTTTAGGTAACGAACCATTTAAGATGGCAAACTGTTTATTTGTTTTTAAATGGTTTTAAAAGAGGAACAATTTGAGACATCTTCGGAGCATTTTTACGATGTCGACCCCTGTGATGTCGAACCCTGTGGAGGTCTAAATTTGACCTCTACTAATAACTCAAGAACTGTACATCACAGGTAGGTCAAACTATACCTTTTTCGAATCCTTATGGCCACAGAAATACTTTGGTGGGATTTAAAAGATTCAAGCAATTTTGACCCGTATAACCTTTCACCCCATACTGGGACCCCCTGTAGAGGATTATGTTGGCTATTCAGAAGTTATTGCCCATGAGCCATAGAAAAGGCCTATATAGGCCAAAACATGTCACTTGCTTCCCAGGTAAGGGAGTCTGCTCCTTAAGTAAGACTAGAGGATATGATAACGGAATGTGATTTTGAAATATGCCAATGTTCATTTTCGTGTGATCTCAGACCACATGCACTGTACCTCGCCCCCCACACTTTGTAGGCCTACATCAGAATAAACTTTGCAGATTTGATCGTTGACAGACATGGTCCAATGGGCATGGCATATGGGACATTTGAATATGTAATAATGCACAAGTCGCAAATTCAATGTCAGAATCAACTGAAGTTAAAATTTCATGGATATTTATTGAACCATATCCTAAAAAGAACATGCTAGAATCACAAGGTCATTTTGGGGTCATCCAAGGTCAACTCTCCATAGATTATTATAGGTTCATGATATTTGGTATGAACGACCAGTGAAGTAAGACAAAAAATGTCATGGTCATTTAGGGGTCATCCAAGGTCAAAGCGCCATAGACTTTCTCAGATTCATGAAATTTGGTGAGAATGCCACCTAAGTGAGACCAAGAATGTCAAGGTTATCTGGGGTCAAATCACTATAGATTGTTGCGTGTTCATGAAAATTAGTAGGCCTATGAACGACCACTGAAGCAAGGCGAAAAATTTCAAGGCAATTGTCATAGGTTCATATTTGGTGGGAATGACAATCTAAGTGAGACAAAGAATGTGAAGGTCATTTTGGGGTCATCCATGGTCAAATTGCCATAGATTGTCACAGGTTCGTGATATTTAGCAAGAATGACTACTGAAACCAGACAACAATGTCAAGGTCATTTTGGGGTCATCTTAAGTCGGATAAAGGCCAAATTACCATAGATTATTGTCACAGGTTCATATTTGGTGGAAATGACCACTTTAGTGAGGCAGAGAATGTCAAGGTCATTTTGGGGTCATCCAGGGTCAAATCGTCATAGATTGTCGCAGGTTCATGATATTTAGCGAGAATGATAACTGAAACCAGACATTAAATGTCAAGGTCATTTTGGGGTCATCTAAAGGTCAAATCACCATCAGATTGTCGCAAGTTCATAATATTTAATGACCACCTTAGTGAGATAAAGAATGTCAAGGTCGTGTGGGGTCAAATAAAAATGTGGGGTCAAATGTTGCATGTTCATGAAAATTAGGTATGAACGACCCCTGAAACGATTTAAGGTAATTTTAGGGTCATCCAAGGTCAAATTGCCATATATTGACGAAGGGTCATGATATTTAGCGAGAATGACCACTACTGAAACCAGACAAAAATGTCAAGGTCATTTTGGGGTCTTCCAGTCATTTAAGGTAAAACCGCCATAGATTCGGCACAGGTTCATGATATTTGGTATAAACGACCACTGAAACAAGACAAAAAATGTCAAGGTCATTTAGGGGTCATCCAGGGTCATGAAAGTCAAATCGCCATATATTATTCAGAGGTTCATGAAATTTGAATCCTGCCCACCCCTAGCTACGCCACTGCAAGGTCATTTGGGGGTCATCCAGGGTCACATTGCCATATTTAGTGGGAATTACCACCTTGAGACATGCGGCATTATGGGGCACACCGACATCGCCTGGCTGATAATTATTTGGTGCAGCAGAGACACTAAAATGAATACACTGGATCGATACACGTGAATTGCTATGCACGATTTTGATATCAGACGAAAATCTTCGGACACCGGGTTAGAAAATGATGAATAGGCCTATCTCCCGTAAATGATTTCGTCTCAAGAAACCAGATGTGGTCTCATACACTTGAAAATACGTGTTGAACAGATATGATAGTCGTTAGCGTGCGCTTTGAAAAAAGGCCGTGCGCTTTGAACTCAAAATCTGACCAAAACTCTAATTTTATATTGCGTTGGTCCTGTATGGACTACAGCGCGCAGGCTATAGCTGCACTCACTACTCAAGTGGAGGCAGTATGACCATTGACCGCAATGTCACACAGCGAGAAATCAATTACCCCGGCTATTGTCAGTAGCCTTGGCCAATTATGCATCTCATAAGGTCGGAATAAAATGGCCATGGGTGGCTGTGGATTCAACCTATCATGGCGATTTCTACCATGAAGATATCGGGGCGATGACACTGTGTGGGGCCGATCATTTAAGGCCATCCAGTGTCATGTGGGATGTTTTTGGCACGTCGAAAGGGGGGGGGGGGGCAAAGATTTTTGGCACAGCCAAAGGGGGGGGGGAAAGCCAGTTTTGGCAGACAATTTTGAGAATTCACCACCCCGGGGATGCACATGATTAGCCTATTAGGCCTACATAGCCCCTAACCCTAAGTGTTGATCCATATACTTATTACAATTCAAACACCATTATCGGATCTCAATGTTCATTCTTTCTACTACCTTTTAATTTTTTCATTTGTCGTTGGGGGGTGGTTGTCATGAATATGTCGGTGACCGAAATCAGAATTTTTGGTATCATACCCCCCAATCGCGGAATGAATATTTTTATAGCCTCCTGTCGTCGGTGGAAAATATTTATCAGCACATCCCCCCTTCCGCACACACCGACCAAAAACAAATTATTCCAAATTAGTTTTGGTTTTTGGAAAGCAACATTGCAGTACTGGGCCAGTATTGGCCCAGTGCTTAAATGTCTTTGACCGGAGTCAATTTGCTTGTGACCCCCGGTATCGCCGGTTTAACATTTTTATGGCCCCCTGTCGCGGGTTGAAAATATTTATCAGCACACCCCCCTTCCGCACACACCGCGACCAAAAACAAATTATTCCAAATGTGTTCTGGTTTTTGGAAAGCAACATTGTACATGTTGTAGAACTGGTCCAATACTGGGCCAATAACGTCCAATGAATACTGGATTGTTGTGAAAATGGTTTTGAGAAGTAATTATGGAAAGGAAGCGGTCAAAGACCTCCGTTCGCTTGAGAACATTGAATGTAAAACATCAAGGTTCAAATGTCACTAAAAATGTGAGTAAATACCGTAAACGTTCGCCTAATGGCGCTTTTGGATTCTTAGAAATGTGAGAGCGCCATCCTTGTAAAATCTCAACAGCATTAAGGATACGTGTATGTTAAATTGAGCAACCTGGACATAATGCCTCGGAAAAAAATATCGTGACATGACCCAATACTTAAGGTCACTAGGTTAGTTGCTAGAGCAGCAGATGTTTTTTGGTTTCTTCAGGTATTCTTTCTCAAAGTGTCATTGGACTTAATTTGTAAATCGATTCATACGTTATACCTAACTCATTTTGGTAAATCTTTTTATAACATTGTAATTTCTTCATATTTTTTTTGATATTCTTCAGTTCAAAATTACACCCTTCTATTGTCTGACCCATTAGCTCAGTCGGTAGAGGGTGCGTCTTGAATGGTGAATGGTACTTGTTTTTTTTTTTTTTTAGATAAATAGGTACTGCGAACAAACGGCAACAAAACCCGCTGACAAAATTTGCTCCACCTGCTACCTATCAATGCGTGATTTATTCCACTACATTTAACAATTTAAAATGACCTTTGAAAAATAGAACGGCCTCAATGTTTCAAATTGTGTAACTACATTACTTTATTCATTTATGCATTATAAATGATCAGCTATTTTTTCTTTTCTTAAAAGGATCGAACCCAAGTAGATAAGACCATTGATCATATAACTATCAGACCACGAAGTAGTTACGTAACTCCGTGATAGTATCGGAACCAAGCACTGTTTATATGGCGATCATTACGATCACGCTATTTTGGTATGCCTTTTTTGTGTACTGATTGTTTCGATCGTGGTTCATTACTTAAGCGCGTGATCCCGTTGACATAGTAACATTACGTAACTTCGATACCGGGCTTCGATACTAAATAGTTGTTGAGTGCACATAATATGGAAAGCCATTGGGGTATTGTGTGCCTTCCAAAGCGCCTTATAACATGTTTTCATTGTGTTGTGGAATCCTAGCCAGTATTCAATGATAGCTATAGAGGCCTTGCGTTTATCGATTGGCTCCAAACAAAAGATTTGAACCGGTTTCTTCCCCGTAATCATGGCGCAGTACAGTCCATTCAATCAAATGTTGTCATCAACCTATTTGATCGTAGTGATTTTGTTATGTGTGTGAGACGAACTGTCGCGGTAGATGCAATCATGCTTTTATTGAATGCATTTGAGTAGTCCGCCACTAGATTTACGGGATGATACGTCATATGCACAGCCTCTATTCAGTTGGTCGTTGTATGATTTTGTTCGTTCACTCATTCAAATTTTATTTATATCATTTGAAGACTATAGGTCATTTATGATATATCCTCCGTGGAACAGTTTCAAACAAATATAGCTAGGGATTATTGGGGCAGAGGTTATCTTTTGAATCCTCTTAGAGGGCTATCATTTTTTTCGGAAGGGGGTCCCACATTTACAAAAAGTCTGCGTCAATAAAATTGCGCACCCCCTATTTCGGCAACAAAAATTTTATGATCCCAAACCCCAAAATTGTATTGAAATCAGTCTTTTTGAATAAAATAACACACTTTCTATGGTCATCGTGTGACTCCCTACATTTTAGTCATAAAACATTTTATGACCCCCTGCTATTATTCTTTCCAAGACTTTATGACCCCCGTATATTTGGGACCCCCCCCCCTTCGAATAAAATGATATACCTCTTATGCCCACTGATGCATAGGCAAGGACACTCGCGCGAATTGAGAGACTTTTCACACGCGACAGTTCGTCTCACACACATAACAAATGCCTATACAATCAAATAGGTTCATTACAACATTTGATTGAATGGACTGATTTACTCTAAAATGAAACGAAAAAACAAAGACGCACGAAAAAAAGACACATACAAGATAAAATAATAAAATAATATAAACAATGTTAAAGATAAAATCAAGAAAATAGAGAATAAAATTTCCTCAAATCAGAAAAAAAAACATTGACAGACATCATAATCTATCAGAAATTACTGCATGAGATTCGAACCATCAAACTTCTCCACACGTTCTCTTTATCCTCGCACTATAGTCTAATGCTCTGCTCACTAGGCCACAACGTATCAGGTGAATGATTACCGCATTATCATGAACAAGTTTGTTCGATCTCGCTCATAATTGTATGTGTCCATAGGTTTCATCCTTTAACTACACGTACCCTTAATGATCAGTGATAATAGTCGGCTTTTACAGGGATGGCGCTCTCTCATTTCCATGAACTCCATACCGCCATTAGGCGAACGTTTACGGTATACCATCTTTTACTACTGGATTTAATATAGGCCTAATGAACTTTCAAAACCGATTTCGTTATATTTCATTACATTTAGTGTTGTTCCACATGGTAATCACAATAAATGCATTATAACGATTTCATTACATTTAGTGTTAGGCCTAATTGTTCCACATGGTAATCACAATAAATACATTATAACGATTTCATTACATTTAGTGTTGTTCCACATGGTAATCACAATAAATAGGCCTACGTAACGATTTCATTACATTTAGTGTTGTTCCACATGGTAATCACAATGAATACACTATCGATTTCATTCAGTGTTGTTTAACATAATTATTACAATACCAACATGGTGAATACAATATTATTCATACATCTCGGATCTCAATATGTTGCTCATTCTGTGTTCATGCTACTACATCGTTATCTAGATCCTTCGACCAACTTGGATCAATGATACTCTATCTAATATTAGGCTATAACGGTTTCATTACATTTAGTATTGGTCTACATCATGACTACAACAAATACATCATTATAACGATTTCATTACATTTAGTGTTGTTCCACATGGTGATTGCAATCCCTGTGGAACAACACTAATGTAATAATCGATATATTAGGATTCAATCATGTTTCACCGTTGTTCATCACCGTTTAACAAATCGCGTCCGGCGCGTCTGCGTGGTTTACTTCGCTCGGGCAGCTAAAGTAAACCACGCAGACGACGCGACCGCATCGTTGTTAAACGGTGATGAACAACGGTGAAACAAGATTGAATCCCTAAATCATAACGATTTCATTACATTTAGTGTTGTTCCACATGGTAATTACAATGAATACGTACACTATCGATTTCATTCAGTGTTGTTTAACATAATAATTATTACAATAAATACATCATTATAACGACGTTGTTCCACAGTGGTGTTCCACAGTGGTGATTACAATAATTCATACATCATAATATCGGATCTCAAACGTTGTTCATTCTTTGTTCATTCTACTACCACTTTATTCAGATCCTTCAACCAACTTGGATCAACAATACTCTTTGTAGACTACCCCGTAGTCCACGTGCCCATTGTGCATACTCTGGATATTGCATTTAAGCTTAAAACTCTGATTTAATTAATGTGTGCACAATTGATGGTAGATTTTCACATCTGATCTTTTCAGTCACCTTACTCCCTCTGTTTGTTAGCTTCCCAAGTGGACTACTGACTTTGGATTGTGGTTTTCATGCTTAACACGGCTGTCTATGAGCTTCTATGGATGAGATTGTCGGAAATCTGGCCTACTAAAATTGGCCATGATGTAATGCATCTTTAACTGGATCTGGCTTGTGATTGGTCGCCCAGATCTCTTTATGGTTTAAATCCTCCGGGTAACTGTCATTACCATTAATAACTACATGGTAGCCTACACAAGTATGCTGCTTTTGTGTTAGGTAATTGCATGAACGCGTCAGTGAGCGCGTCTTGTATTTGCTTGCGGTTAAATTTGATTGATAAACAAGTATGATTGACAGTATGAGTGTTAGGGACTTTGCCCGTTCAAAATCCCGTTTAAAATTGAAAGTCCATAGTCTATTTTTAACATGGAATTTCGCGATTAATAAACTGGCAGATTCTAAAATCAGAATTGTTCAGTATAATTGAAGTGCCAATACAAATATGACATTATGATATGTTGCATTCAATAATATAAGCCTACGTACACTTTACTTTTTACTGTCACTAATATAATTATATAAACGTTTTTATAACAAATTTATACTGGTATTTTGATGTAATAAATATCAGTATAATTTCGAGTTCATCTAAATGCTTTGATCATGATTAACATTAATAACATGCTTTTATTTATCAAAAATCGACTATGGCATAGTCTATACTCTTTGTAATACAGCCTGTCTCAAAAAAGTTGTGCAAGTGAAAAGCGCCCTCTTTGCATAGGCGTAGATCCCGGGGGCGTAATTTCTTTCTGCAACCATGATGGGCCGCAATAGCTCCAAACAGCACAAATGAGTCATATATATGTAATATTCTATAAATTATGAATATTAATATCTTCTATATACCATGAATCCCGGGGATGGGGATTTATCCCCCCAATATTTTGCCAGGGGGGTGGTCCATACAATCATCCCCCAATGTTGATGCCTGATAATGGGTTTCTGACCAAATTAACCTCATATTTGGCCATTTTAGCCCCAAAAGTGCAAATTTTCGCGCGCATTTATTCTACTTTTATACCATATTTCATCAATTTAGCTTCAAAATACCAATATTTTTCGCGCGCAATTGTGCCATAAACATATTCTTTCGCCAAAAGGTGCTGGATTGACTATACTTCAAGAATTTTTTCCAACTCCACCCCCCCCCCCCTGTAAAAAAGAAATCTGCGCCACTGCCTCTTTGGCAATTAGAAAATACCGTTGTGACATGATGGTTACATCAACGTCAAGGGCACAGTCTTAGCTCTCAAATGCCGTTTGTTCTGTTCAATTTGCTTGTTTCAATCTCGAGATATGTTTATTTAACAACGAAAATGGCAAAATCACAATTGTGCAACTTTTACTAGGGAAGAGAGCTGTACATCAATGATAGCTGAAGTTGATGCATCTAATGCACTCCCCTTCGGGCCTCATGCATTAGACGCATCATTCACATCAACATCAGCGCGCGTGTTTGTCTAATTTCTCTCCCAACAAGTAATATAAACCTATAGGTCCGCATGCACAAAAGAGTTAGACCGGGTCTAAACTTAGACCTGGTCTAAGTGGAATTTAGTACCATGAGAAAGGACATTTTCCTTTACATTTGCTTAAGTTATTTTTGAACGTTGCATTAAAATCTTTAGAATGTGCTAGCTACTCTAGGAAGGAAATAAGAGTAAAGGACCATTTACCCTGTCTAACTCTTTTGTGCATACGGAGTATTAGTGTGCAGTATTTGTTTGTCTTTTAACATGTCTTGAGTGACTAAGAGAACAGTATTTACCATGATAAAATCATTGACCATTGTTGACGTGCACATGTATTTAAATTTACAGCAGAATGTGAAATATTTATTGTTTTAATCTGTAGAAAAAGAGAATCATTATTCCTGCATCATGATAAAATAGTAAAAACAGTAAAAAAATGTGTATCGTGTAATTGATGCAGTCTTTTCACGAAGGAACCCTTGATAAACTTGATGCTATCACTGATTTATATGTAAAGCCCTCTTCCCTAGTAAAAGTGGCACACACTGACAAATGTGATTTTACATTTTACCCTTTCGTCGTTAACTAAGCATATCTCGAGATTAAAACAAGCAAATTGAACGGAACAAACGGCATTTGAGAGCTACGACTACGCCCTTGACGTTGATGTAAGCATCATGTCACAACGGTATTCTCTAATTGCCAAAGAGGGCGCTTTTCACTTGCACAATTTTTTTTTAGACAGGCTGTATTATAACGGTTTCATTACATTTAGTATTGGTCCACATAATGACTACAACAATACATCATTATAACGATTTCATTACATTTAGTGTTGTTCCGCATGGTGATTACAATATGAATACATCATAATGATTTCATTACATTTAGTGTTGTTCAACATAATGATTACAATGAATACGTCAGTATAACGATTTCATTACATTTACTGTTGCTCCACATGGTGATTTTAACGGAATATATTGATTATAACGATTTCGTTATATTTAGTGTTGTTCCACATTAGAACTATTTCATTACATTAAGGGTTATTCCACACGGTGATTACAATACATAGGCCTACATCGTAATATTGGATCTCAATATGTTAAGGGTTAAATCGTACTACCTCGTTATTAAGGTCTTTCGACCAACTTTGATCAAAATACTTAAAACAATTATATATTATATATTTTAACGATTCCATTACATTTACATATACCTACTGATTAAACTTAACACATAATTATCACAATTTTATTATATTTAGTGTTGCTCCACGTGGTGATTACAATACACACAATATTACAATACATACATCATGATATCGGATCTCAATATTGTCAATCTTTGTTCATACTACCTCGTTATCCAGAGCCTTTGACCAACTTCAATTAAATACTTCTTTAAGGGTATTAATTATTTTCAACTGCTGTGATTTGGTAGTTCACAGTATCGTACAAATGGTAGTGAGCTTTGGCCGAACCTGCATTGCTCACTTCATAGCGATTGTGTAGAAGAATTAACATATCACAGGTATACTTTTATAAGTGCTGCGGTTCTTGAGTTATGTTGTAAAGAGGGCTGAAACAACAACACTTTTGTAAAACGTACATAACTCATTAAAAGCAATAAATTAAGCAAGTTTGCAAAGTATACGATTTGTAGAATGAACTTTTGCAAAACATCAAGGTGTTAATTTTTCAATAATATATTTATCTAGATAATGAAAATCGATTTTAGGTTGCTTCGACCAACAATACCTCGTAAACCCTTAATACATTATAACGATTTCATTACATTTACTTGAGGTTTTCCACATGATTATTACAATTAATACATCATCATTATAACGATGTCGTTACATTAAGTGTTGTTCAACATTGTAATAATTACATGTCCTTTCATGTTTACATCACACAGTTTGTCAATTAAACAACGAATTACCTGAAGAAGCGCATTACAATGGAAGGATCATACAATTGCAGTACTTTTTTGGCGGTATCACAAAATGAAATTAAAGACACTAGCAAACTTTATTGTTTAAACAAAAACTTAAACTCTCCCTGTGACATGTTCAGATAAGGCTCTTGCTTGTGGAAACACAACTCAATATTTGGTGTGTCCACCTCCTGCCAGCTCAAGGTCACGTACGCGACGTGGCACTCCTCCGACCAGGTTTACCAAGGTTCCTTGTGGAATATCTCGACAGCAAGCAATGAGGGTGTGTCTAAGTTCATGCAGGGGGATTTGTTTGTTGTCCATGCTACCTAACCCGCGGGATACTTCTGCCCGTAAGTTCTCTATAGGGTTCATATCCGGGCTCAAAGCCGGCCAGTCCAGGTGTCATATTCTCATTTTCAAGGAATTCCCTCACGCGTCGGTCTCTGTGCGCCGTTGTATTGTCATCTTGGATCACGAAATTGTTCCCGAAGTCTCTTCTTGCAAACGGAAGCATAACTGTATCAAGAGCATGAAAGTATCGGTCCTGGTTCATGTGTCCTTCTAGCATGTAGAGGTGTGATTTCGACCTACTGTTAAATACTCTCCATACTGTGATTCCATCAACACCTCCCTGGACTCAAGGCAGGATACCATCCTCAAGCAGGGCTTGACCAACCTGTCATAGGACCTTGAATCGGCCACCTTGTCTGTAGAAGAGGAACCGGGCCTCGTCACTATAGATCACATTACGCCAATGGGCCACTGTCAAATTCCTATGTCTCTGTGATCAACGCAAGCGCACATGTCGATGTCTTTGCAGAAGTATCGGCTTTCTTATTTGCCGTCTTGCGGAAAACCTGCACTAACCAGTCAATTGTTCACAAGTTTCCTGGTAACAGGCCCGTTTATGGACCTCAGCCATTCTGTTCGTAGCCAAGATGCAGGCTTCGTGCGGCAAAGTCTCAGGAGAGATCGGTCTTCCCTGGCGGTTGTCTTTCGAGGTGTAGTAGTTCCGGTCTCTCGACGTTTCTTTAAAATTTTAGAAACGGCACCTTGTGAAATTTCTAAAGCGACACCAATATCCTTCTGTTTGTAGCCGTGATTACATAAGTCAATGACGCGGGCGTATAAATCTGCGCTCAACTCGCACCCACCAGAAATATCGTATATAACAGACAGATGCAACAAAGTAAAGATGGTTTCTTCACACGGGAATGAATATCGCTAAAATAACTGCGAAAAGGGCGCCAGATGGTTCATTGATCAGATATAAGAAGCCAGTGTTCTACATTACGTATTGTTTGATATGGAATGGTACCTAAGACTAGCTTGCTAGACACCCGTGATCCATTTTGCGTGACTGACGGGTCATTGATGGTAAGAAATCTGTCCTTAAAAACAGGGCTATGCAAAAAACAGAAATATTCAAAACTTTTGTCCATGACTGTATAACCAGCTGACCATGCAATGACCAACACGGACCTTATGACCAGTCCGAGTGTGATAAGAGCTATGACCAGATGACGTACCAAGACAGACCAGATGACCATTCCGGGTGTGGTAAGATCAGCTATGTCCAGATGATCATTCAACATTTTCAATGACCATGTCCTGTGTGATAAGGTCAATTACTACCTGTTCATTTAATGACCAAGAGAGATACGATGACCAGTCTTGGTGGTAAGATATATTACTACAACTAACTACTAAAAAGGCGTACATAATAATTTCATAGAGTATGATAAAATAGCTTCACATGATGCATCGCTCTTGATAACAATCATAACAATATGCTATCACAGGTTTCACATGTTTGCCCCGGCTTCTGTAGATTCATTAGGCAACACTTCGTCCCCTGATTGATGTTGAACACTATCATGCCTTTGTTGACCACTAGATTGAGGACTACACAGCTGTCTTTGGTTTAAGGACAAAGGTTGTGTCTTTTGTACATTTTCATCTGCAGGTGTTTGTCGCAGAGGCTTCTGATCCCATGGTCGAGGTGGATCTATTTTGTTTTCAAGTTTGGCAGCTTTACGCTGTTTGCGATAATTGCTGATAAGTCCGGCAATGGTGTACAAGTACGGGTTGATGGCAGAATTAATAGGTAAAATAACTGTAATAGACCATGCGAATACTGAAGGTGGCAGAGTCATTACCCCACTTTGCACCAATATCCCAAGCACAATAATCGGAGCCCAACAAAAGAAATCTGTAAGAATGATGGCAGAGACTTTGGCTGTCATTTTTATTTGTTGTTTCAATTGTAACTCACGTCCTGCTTGTGTTGATGACTTCTTGACAGATCGCACAATTCGTACATAACACACCAGTATAACAATGCAGCAGATGCCATTAATACCTAGAAATAGTGCCGACGCATAATACAAACCGGGAACATGGCCAAGAGATTCAGAATCGACAAAAAACTTCTGATAGAAAGTGTCGTTATCCAAATGAGTCTCTATCCAAATGAATGATACTGTCTTGTTAAATCTTTCCAATTTAGCCAGAGGAAGTGCTATGCACACGTGAGAGTTCTCGTAAAATCTATAATTTTTTCCAGATAGAACAGATGGAATAATGGCAAGTGCCAGAGAAAGAAGCCAAAGAAATGAAACTACGTAAGTTGATGACTTTTTTCTCAACTTTCGATGAGAATAAGGGAATTGAATGTTTATGAATCTGTCAATGCTTATCAATGTCACAAAGAAAACAGAAGCTTCACTTGATACTATTGACATTGCTCCAGCAATTCTGCAGGTAATACCAGTTCTCCAGGACCCAGCTTGCATAGGAAAATGTTCACCAAAATAAATATCAGCGGATGCGATACCTAGCATATACATGCCCATGAGTAAATCAGACAGCGCCAGATTGGTAAGCAGGACTGTTTGAACTTTACCTTTTTCGTCTTTTGTTTTTTTCCTGTTTAAAACAAAAATATTTCCAGCTAGGGCGCTCACACCAATAACCCACATCATGCCCATCAACACCTTATCAGATAATAACCTGTCGCATGTCAAATACGGGGATCTCCCCTCTAAAGCTGTACAATTATCACTTGGTACATAGCATTCACAAATTTCAGTTTGGCTTGCACTAACTTCTGTCGACTTTGGTAGGTCAATAAATGTATACTTATCTATCATAGTCAGTATGTTATCTCGTAAGTCAATAAAAGCAAGTTGCTTTAAATAGATAATATTTGGAATATCAGTTAGTTGGTTACCAGACAAATCCAGATGACGCAGGTTTATTGTATCTTTGAATATTTGGGAATCCAAGAACTGCAGCTGATTGTTTCCCAAATACAAATATTGCAAGTGTTTCAATCCCTTAAATATTTTGTGATTTAAATCAGTCAATGAGTTGTTTGCAAAAGCTAGAGTTTTCAAATTAACAAGCTTCGAAACTAAATTAGGTGCTATTTTCACAACTTTATTACCTGCTAAGGACAAAAAATCTAACTTAGACAAATCCCGAAACAATTTATCATCTAATGATAGCAATTCATTTTTACCGATGTCTAAACTATTCAGGCTATGAAGTCCCCAAAACAGTTGCTTAGGAAGATGTTTCAATTTGTTCACAGCTATATTAAGTTTAGTCAGCTTAGTAGTGGCATTGAACAAATCTCCATCCAATGAAATTATTTGATTTATGCTAATATCTAGTTGATCAAGGTTTATTAGCTCTCTAAAAAGCTCGTCTGGAATGGCTGATATATTGTTGTGCGTCAGGCGAAGGTGAGTCAACATATTAGCTGCATCGAATAAATCTCCATCTAATGAAATGATTCGATTTGCACTGAGTTCAAACTCTTTAAGGTTTATCAAACCATTGAACAACCCTTTCGGTAAAACGGTCAGTTTGTTGAATGCCAAAGACAGGCTACTAAGCTTACGCGTTCTATTGAACAAATCATCACCTAATGAAATGATACGATTGTAGGAGAAGTCCAACAGTTCAACGTTTATCAAAGAATTGAACAACCCTTTCGGTAAAACGGTCAAGTTGTTGGCAGCCACAGATAGAATAGTTAGCTTACGCGTTCTGTTGAACAGATCATCATCGAATGAAACGATTTGATTGCCAGAGAGAAACAAATCTTCAACGTTTGTCAAACGTTTGAACAATTCATTTGGTATAACGGTCAGATTGTTGTGGTGAAGCGACAGGATAGTCAGTCTATTAGTTTCATTGAACAACTCCGCATCTAATGAAATTATTTGATTTTTATAGAGGTGCAACGCTTCAAGTTTTGTCAACCTTTTGAACAACCTTTTCGGTAAAACGGTCAGGTTGTTGTCACTCAGAATCAGGAAAGTCAGCTTACTATTTTCATTGAACAACTCCACATCTAATGAAATTATTTGATTTCCAGAGAGGTACAGCTTTTTAAGGTTTATTAAACCATTAAGCAACCTTTTTGGTAAAATGGTCAGGTTGTTGGCAGCCAAAGACAAGGTAATCAGCTTCCTAGTTTCATTGAACAACTCCGCATCTAATGAATTTATTTGATTTCCATAGAGGTTCAACTCTTCAAGGTTTATTAAACCTTTGAACAACACTTTCTTTAAAACGGTCAGGCTGTTGTTAGCCAGAGACAGGTGAGTCAGCTTACTCGTTTCATGGAACAAATTTCCATCTAATGAAATGATCTGATTTCTATAGAGGTACAGCTTTTGAAGGTTTATTAAACCATTGAGCAACCCTTTTGGTAAAATGGTCAGGTTGTTGCTATTCAGAAATATGATAGTGATCTTATTCGTTTCATTGAACAAATCTCCATCTAATGAAGTGATTTGATTTATACCGAGGACTATTTTTTCAAGGTTTATCAAACCTTTGAACAACCATTTGGGTAAAACGGTCAGGTTCATGTGAGACAGGCCCAGGTAAGTAACCTTATTCGTTTCATTGAACAATTCTCCATCTAATGAAATGATTTGATTTTTATAGAGATGCAACACTTCAAGGTTTATCACACCATTGAACAACCCTTTTGGTAAAACGGTCAGGTTGTTGTTACTAAGTTCAAGTTCAGTCAGTTTACGCATTCCATTGAACAAATTTCCATCTAATGAAATTATTCTATTTTCGGAAAGGTACAACATTTTCAGCTTTATCAAACCTTTGAACAATCCTTTCGGTAAAACGGTCAATTTGTTGTCAAACAGAGACAGTAAAATCAGCTCGCGCGTTCTATTGAATAAATCTCCGTCTAATGAAATGATTTGATTTGAAGCGAGATACAACTGTTCAAGGTTTGTTAAACGTTTGAACAACCCTTTGGGTAGAACGGTCAGGTTGTTGCCATGAAAACCCAGTTCAGTCAGCTTTTGAGTTTCATTGAACAACTCCGCATCTAATGAAATGTTTTGATTTCCATAGAAATACAACTTTGCAAGTAGTGTCAACCCTTTGAACAACCCTTTAGGTAAAACAGTCAGATTGTTGTAATCTAAATGCAGCTGAATCAACTCTCGAGTTTCATTGAACAACTCCGCATCCAATGAAAGTATTTGATTTTCATTGAGGTACAACACTAAAAGGTTTATCAACCCTTTGAACAACTCTTTCGGCAAGACGATTAAGTTGTTATTGTCCAAACTAAGGAATATCACCTCGCGTGTTCTATTGAATAAATCTCCATCTAATGAAATGATTCGATTTGCAGCGAGATACAACTGTTTAAGGTTTGTTAAACGTTTGAACAACCCTTTCGGTAGAACGGTCAGCTTGTTGCCATCTAAATGCAGTGTAGTCAGCTTACGAGTTTCATTAAATAACTCCACATCTAATGAAATAATTTGATTTCCATCGAGGTACAACATTTCAAGGTTTATCAAACCTTTGAATAACCCTTTCGGTAAAACGGTCAATTTGTTGTCAAACAGATTCAGTAAATACAGCTCATGCGTTTCATTGAACAAATCGCCATCTAATGAAATGATTTGATTTGCAGTGAGAAACAAATATTCAAGGTTTGTTAAACGTTTGAACAACCCTTTGGGTAGAACGGTCAGGTTGTTGCCAAACAAAGTCAGCAAAATCAGCTCACGCGTTCCATTGAACAAATCACCATCTAATGAAATGATTTGATTTGCAGCGAGATACAAATATTCGAGTTTCGTCAACCCTTTGAACAACTCTTTCGGTAAAACAGTCAGTTTATTGTCGTCTAAATGCAGTTCAGTCAGCTTTCGAGTTTCATTGAACAACTCCGCATCTAATGAAATTATTTGATTTCTATAGAGGATCAATTTTTCAAGTTTTGTCAACCCTTTGAACATCCCTTTCGGTAAAACAGTCAGATTGTTGACAGCTAAATTTAATTCAGGCAGCTTACGAGTTTCATTGAATAACTCCGCATCTAATGAAATTATTTGATTTTCATAGAGGGACAACGTTCTAAGGTTTATCAATCCTTTGAACAACCCTTTCGGTAAAACGGTCAATTTGTTGTCAAACAGATTCAGTAAATACAGCTCATGCGTTTCATTGAACAAATCGCCATCTAATGAAATGATTTGATTTGCAGCGAGAAACAAATATTCAAGGTTTGTTAAACGTTTGAACAACCCTTTGGGTAGAACGGTCAGGTTGTTGCCATCTAAATGCAGTTCAAACAACTTACGAGTTTCATTGAACAAATCTCCATCTAATGAAATGATTTGATTTGCATCGAGATACAAATAATCAAGGTTTGTCAAACCTTTGAACAACCCTTTGGGTAGAACGGTCAAGTTGTTGTCGCCCAAATTCAGTAAAGTCAGCTTATGAGTGTCATTGAACAACTCCTCATCTAATGAAATTATTTGATTTTTAACGAGAGTCACCCTTTCAAGTTTTGTCAACCCGTTGAACAACCCTTTCTGTAAAACAGTCAGATTGTTGTCACCTAAATACAGTGCAGTCAGCTTACGAGTTTCATTGAACAACTCCGCATCTAATGAAATTATTTGATTTTTATAGAGGTCCAACTCTTCAAGATTGATCAACCCCTTGAACAATCCCGCCTGTAAGGTATGTAACTCATTCACTTGGAGGGACAAAATATTCAATGTGATCAAATGTTTGAATAACAAAGCATTCAAAGTGACCAATTGGTTTTCGTTTAAATTTAGATATGATAAGTATTTTAAACCCGTAAACGCCTGGGAATGTAGTCTAGATAATTTGTTCAATCTGATATCAATCTTCTCCAGACGTGGCAGACTGATGAAAGCATTTTGGGAGACCTCCACTATAGTTTGTTTTGACAAGTCTAATGTGGTGATACCGTCTTGATAAATTACCAAAGCTGTGTGACTAATCTGGGGGCTGTGACATGTGAATTCTACGTATCTGTTACCAATAGTAGCATTGCAATCCGATGGAAAGTCAACGGAACACGTATATGCAGAGAACTGCAGGCAGAAAATAGTTCGATTGAATTCAGTTGTATCACAATGCTTTGTGTCTTCTCCGGAAATAACCTGTTGTTTTTCACCATCACTTTCTGAGCACATAGATAGAGACTGGTTTATTGGTATGTTATTGATAAGGACTCCAGCATTACCATGCAGATTTAGCTGGAGTTCATTATGGGGAAATACAATTGAACAGGATTCGTTTGCTGCAATAACCACATATCTATTCTGACAATTCAAAAGATCCCCTTGGTTATCCACGTACATAAATGTATCATTCGGCATTCCTTGAAGCATCCGCAACAAAACTCCGGTTCCTTCTGATGATGTTATTTGCAAGCTACAAGTTTTGACTGGACTGCCATTAAATATAAACGTAGTTTCATCAATTGTTTGTCTTTTATCGTTGGTGAGAAAGCACAAGTTGCGGGGACTATTCCACCAGAGAGGAACAACTTCCAATTTAGCAATGACTTGAAACACCAGATTCAAGAAGATAAGGGGAACAAGAATACAAAAGGTTTCTATTCGGAATATGCTCAAATTTGCCATTTTAAACTTATTTTCGAATGTGCTGCCAATTCAAAGGCTATCACTTTGTGTTTGATACGACATGTTTTAACTTTTGGTACACAAACCTGTACAGAAGTAAAATAGCCGGAGAAAGGTGTTAGGTTTCTGATTACAACGGATTTTGTGATGTTGTTTCTTTCCGCTCTACCCGGATAAATTCTCTCCTCGGTTCACTCAGTTTGATGTTGGCTTCAAGTGGACGGCACGAACGCCGAAAAAAAAACCTTGGGATTATAGACAGTACGAAAATGAGGTGTGGTAGATGTCCGATCCCGATGAATGGCTTCAGATGTTAAAGTTTCAGATAGACAACAGCTACCGGAGAAAGGCCGTAGCATTCTGATTACAACGGATAGTTGAGATGATGTTCCTTCCTGCTCTAGCCGGAAAAAAGTCATAGGTTTCTGATTACACCGGATTTTGAGATATTTTTTCTTCCGCTGTAATCGGAGAAAGGTGGCAGGTTTATGATTACAACGGATTGTTGAGATGTTGTTTCTTTCTACTCTAGCCGGATAAAAGTTATTTCCTCGTCAGTTTGATGTTAACTTCAAGTGGGGAACGAACGCGGGAATAAATGGCTTCAGATGTTAAACTTTCAGACAGATAACAGCTTCCAACCAATTCCTTCTGTAGATGGGGAAAACCTGAGGGTACGTTCGACAATTTAGAGCGTGTACTTTTTTCCACTGACTTACCATGTACCACTGTTGCCGGAATCTTGCCCAGAATCTTGACCGTGTTGTAAGATGTCACTGATGGGAACATAGCCTACCTGTTTTTAAACGTAAAGAGAAAATAATGGTTATTAAGCATGTCAGTAGAAATGACAAACATAAGATGCAGACAATTCACTATACCATTTTTCACCTGATGTGACAGTGACGCCAACGCGTCGAGGCATTTGTTTCTCGCACGCATCAATGCGGTTCTTTAAGCGCACGCGTGTGTACGCCAGCGCTTTGAGCGAACACCTACGATTTGAGGCTGCGCCCAATGAAATGCGCACTGACGTCACTGCCACATCAGGATGAAAAATAGTATAGGAGGGGGTGTTTCTGAAGGGTCTGGCAAGCTTTCGGGTCCTATATAAGACCAGAGTATTATTGTAAACAAGATCACTATTATGGTATTTTAGTATACTAGTATCAATTTTTGCTCTTTTCGACAGCACCAAGTCTTTTTAAATATAGTTCTTGTTGTACTAATGATTATTTTTTGTTTTATTATAATTGATTAATCTGTGAAGAAAAATATTCCATTTTCCATATTGAGGAAAAATTTGGGTTAAAACATGCTTTTTTCATGATTTTTATCATTTGTTTTACCAAAAATGCCAATTTTTACCATATTTTTTAAGAGTGAAAATTTATTTATTTGACAAGAAATGTATATCAATGCATTGAGCTGGATCTTTGAATTGAAAAAGTTCACAGTGACTTATTTCTGTGACCCATAGTTTTTAGCGTATGCCTTCCATATGCTATTTCAGCATGAAATAAATATTATTTGGATTTTTTCACTTTTATACATGTAAATACATGCAATGTAGGCCAAATAAACAGGAAGGCCGCAATAACAAGTCCTATGGTTTAAGATTTAGAGAGGCCACATGGCACATAGTGATTTTTCGTCCCAACATTTTTTGGTAAAAAAAGGGAAAAATCACAAAACTGCATTTCAACCCAAATATCTCAGCTCACGTCACTTTTTAGAAATGCCACCGGGTTAATCAGATAGATGAGACTTTTATGGTCAATTTTAACCCGGCTGGCACCTTTGTCCAAAAATGTTGCACGAAAACCTTAACTAGAGCAGATAGACCGATATGACCTCTCTACTATAATACTAAGCTTTGGTTTATTTAGTAGAGAAACACCGAAAATACAATTTTATATTAGAAACATTTTATTGTAGAAACACTGACCCCTTCCCAAAAATAACTTTCCTAAAAAAATAACCTGAAGACTCTAGCATAGCCACCCACCCCTTCACCGCGCTAGGAAATACGTGCATCAATCAAGAAAAATAATGTTTCCCTAGAACCAAACTAATGCCTTAATTAAGAAAAACAATTGAAAAAATTAGAAACACCGAATTTTATTCTAGAAACACTGACCCCGTTTGCCAGAATTTCACAGCGCCTAACCAGATTTTCAAGTAGCACCATTTTTCATGATGACGTCTCAAGGGGAAGCTGCCCACCCCCCTTGCCCACCCCTTGGCTACGCCACTAAAATTAACCCCAATCCTAATGCTATTATCTGATCCAGCTTCAGTGGTTCCTCATGAATTTCCCTGGACATTTGGATGAATTGAAATATGTATTGGCATTCAAACGACTTCACATTAACAAATACACTCAATCAATAAATATATATAGTAAACAATAATAATTAATAAAAACAAAAGGTAAGTACATAAACAAATAAATTATTGTTAATTCCACGTTTGTTGTTTTTAGTTGTCTCAGCTCAGTTGTTTCATGTTGTTTTTTCCACTTTCAAAGTCACCTAATTGGGCAGAAAATTCCGGGTGCTGGCAACACCTATCTTAATGCCAGTGAAGTTTTAATGCCACTGAGTTAGATTCAAATCCCGGGATTCAAAGACTGATTACAAAGCTGGATTACACAGACCAGCTAATAATCCGGTTTAAAAAAATCAACCAATTTCATGTCATAATATGTGGCCGTACACTACGAATTATCGGTAAAGTCGGCTATTGTATTCTGAGTTACAGTGTAAAATGTGCATGAAGGTCGTATTCATAGGTACCTCAAATTGGTGCGACATGTATCTGATAGCGCCAGTCAAACACCTTTCAAACCAACCAATAATCCTATTGCTGAAGAGGATAATAAGCTTCTATAGAATTCTTAAATTGCTCTAGTCTTTGTTTGCTTTGGCTAAATCCTGTTCAAGTGGTGGGTTACAAAGCATTGTGTTTTGTCTAGGTATGTATAACCAACAATTAACAATGAGAAGATATTCCTGAACCTTGTTGCCTTGGGGATGATTTGAAACGACCGCCAATTATGACTGTTTAATATTTATTACCAGCAATGTGGAAACAGAGACACATGTAGAACCGAAATAAGGTACCATTTTGTTGAAGGAGCAAAGTTCAACAAACTATAACTCCGCTTCTGGATATCGTTTGAAGTCAAATGATATACCATTCTAAAGCTTATTTTCTAAACACGAAACAAAAAAAAATTACCGGGCCGACTCATTCGTGATGTCCAGTCACATATTGTACATTATGGCTATAATTAATCAATCAAAGTAAGCTATGAGCCCACTCAATTTACAGTTTCAGTGGTGGCGCCACGGGGGGGACAGGGGGCAAATGTCCCTAGTCAGAACTTTTTCCCCCAGTTGCCCCAAGTAAAAACCAAAAATTACGAAAGTACAATTTTTTGCGGCAATTTTGCGCAAAATTTGTTGATTTTGCCCCCCCCCCCCTGAAATCCACTTTGCCTGCCTCCCATGCCCCCCCCCCCCGAAAAAAATTCCTGGCGCCGCCACTGCAGTTGACGCTGATGTGCTCGAACCTGGAACTTGAGGATACTGGAATGAGGTAGAACATAGATTTATATTGCGTAGGGTGAAGACTTACGGTCTTTTTAACTTTTCTACACGTCACACGGAGCCTCGTGTTATCGTGACGTGTTTTTAAACACATTTCTTGTTTAGATCGGAAAGTGATGGAAATTTCCATCATTCAGATATCGGAACAAACAAACTATTTTAAGCTTAGAATATTGTAGAACGGCTGATTTGATTGAAAAGCGAATTAATTCGAAAATAATTGCTTTGTTATCATATAACTCTGTCTCTCTCCCTTTCCCTCTCTCTCTCTCTATCCCTCTCGCTCTCTAGCATCTCTCTGTACTGCGTAACGAGCAAGTTTTAAAAATAAGTGACTGATAATAAAAAAAAAAGTCTGCCACAGCCCAGGATTATATTTACAAGAAACAAAACAATTCAGTTCATTTGTTCCATGACATTTTTACAAAGTATACAAAATATATCTAAAACCGTAAATGGTAGAGGCCTAAAATGTACCAAATTGAATATTTTAAACACAAATTCAATTTCACCGGCATTTCATAACCAAGTTATTGGCAAAAAAATTAACAAATTCTAACTATAGACCTTAACTGTCGACATAGCCAAAGATGGACCCATAAAAGTTGACGACCATAGACGATCACAAACGGCGTGTACGTGATTTGTTAGACACGGGCGCGGGCGTTCGAACGATCGGCGCGTATTATGCGATAATTCACAGCATACAAAGCACGGGGAATTTGCCTGTTGGTGAATGGTGTGTATATTTTTTGTATGCTCAAAATCAGAGCCTTTTCTTTTTGGTCGTTTTTATTAACGCGGATGCGTGAGCACTTCCTGTGACATCCCTCCCCCATCCACCACCACCGCCACCACCACCACCACCACCACGTCTCCAGTCTGAGGTAAGGCCGCCGTGGGAGAATATGGGGCGAACGTGCCCCCCACAAGTTCAAGTTTAATACGAGTAAAATTAATTACAAAAGATAAATATGGAAACTTACCAACTGATGTAAGACTTATAAGTCTGTGTAAGAAGATTATCTTGCTCCTCAGCAGGAATATTATCCTTTCCCCTCCCTTCACTCTCGTGGGCAATCTCGATTTTTTGCCGCTCCCAGGTTAAGTATTCGTCTAAATGTCAATTAATAATTTACAATCAAAGATTTTAAATGTTTTCTCAAGCTTCTAATACTGTTAAGTTTGAAGTTCAATAATTAATAGCAACGCAAATTAGTGGCGCATTGATCAGAAGAAAATAATTGTTTACAACGACAGACAATATAACGTAAGCGCTAGTAGTTGATGCCAGGTCTCGCAGTGATATGGAAGCGGTATACGTTATTACAATATGCAGAAAATATAGATATTAACGATATAAATAATAAACACACCCAAACTCAATTTATACTACAAATCGCAAGTGAGAAGCGATTCATTTTTAGACCAATGTGGTGGATTCCCTTTTCTAAGCAAACACTAAACGATGAAGCTGTTTTTCTTAAGTCGCTCTCATCGCTAGAGTATAAATTAATTTTTAAGCGAGTAAGGAATTAAAGGTACAGCTTATAGGAATAAAGACCAAACGAACATATTCTTGTTTATGCCATAATTAATATTGTAGTCTTTCAACCCTTTCACAACTTCAGCTATGTAACTTACAACAATTCCCGCTAAAAATGGTTCTTTTAATTTTAGAAAATAAATTAAAAATCACTCTGGACATTTCGTACTGATCATATTATAGATGATCATCAGACTATAATGTTGTGATCACACTAAAGATTGTGTTGACGTGTCACGTCATTGCCAGGCAATTTGTCTATATTATGCCTATTGTTTCTTGCCCGGAAATATGCGCTCGCATCATTTAAACTCCCGCCACATCACAATAAGGCCATTGAACAGTTTAGCGGTCGTATATAATTCGTTCAAGCATATCAGTAGGTCAGTCCCTTTGCGCCTCATTAATTTGTGTTAGGTCATGGATTCTTTTTTTAGGTCAATAGATAAAAGAGAGGCATTGAATCACACACGCGTGGCTCTGCATAATATTTTATCATCAAGGCTGCTACCATAGAAGAATAGAAGATTTCATGGAGGCGACACTTGCTAATTACCCTGACCTATTCATAGTACTCAAATGTTTATTAATGCTGTTGTACGGTTTATCTTGCTGTGTAAATGGGCTGGTCATTTCTCCTCTTCTGTGTTATTACGCGTTTATGTGCCTGTTAGTTCGGTCACATTTTACCATGTTGGTGCTCTTGCTTTTATCATAGTGAACTTGTATTTTTATTGTATCTTTATGCAATTGTATTATTTGGTAAATTCGAAATTGTATCATAATCCGGGACTTCTAGTTTCCTCCTGCTTTCAAAATCGATGATTAGTTGTTTCTTCACTCAATGGATTTTGGGGAGCTGCTCAGATAATTGTCGGATGTTACAATCTAAGTGCGAATAGGTTTGCGCCTGGTTCGGCTGCGATCGGCCTAGTTGATGAGATCTGATTCTGATGATTCATCAGTGCAGCAAAATTAAGCGCTTTTTCTGGCAAAAATTTCTGTATATTCAAAAGGTATTTTATTTTATTTATTTTATAAATATTTCTTGTAATTGTTATTCCCAGATGTGCTGTAGTAGATTTAATAATATATTTTTTATCACACGAGGAAACATACACAATCATACACAAAACATGTAATCAAATGAAATGCTATATATACATGATATCATAAAATCGTGATGCATTCCTTCTTGTTTAATATGGATGACAAGTAGGCCTATTAATTTCGATATTATTATAACAAAAGCCATTCCCTTCTCAATTAATTAGTTTTTTTCCCGAAAAACAAATCATAGAGGCCATGATAGAAATCGTATTCGGTAAGCGGGAACCTTCACGGTTCGGGCAGCGCTTGCACTCGCATTAAATAAGCAAAGTTTGCTAAGCTAACGCCTGCTTTATTTGATAACCGTTATCGAATGGCGGGTTTGAGGTTTCATACTATATAGCCCCAAATTCTAACTCGCAAACCAGCCAAATTGTGACCGTTCACGGCGAATGAGCCGTAAATTCCTCCCCCGGTCAATTTTGTTTTATTTCATGTTTAAAAAATAAACATCATAAACTTAAAAATGGTATATCATTTGACTTCAAACGATATCCAGAAGCGGGGTTATGGTTTGTTAAACTTTGCCCCTTCAACAAAATTATAGTTTTTTTCGTTTCTACATGTGTCTCTTTTTCCACATTGCTGGCAATAAATATCAAACAGTCATAATTGGCGGTCATTTCAAATCATCCCCAAGTCAACGAGGTTTAAGAAAGTTCTCTCATTGTTAATTGTTGGTTATGCATACCTATACAAAATATAATGCCTGATAACCCACCACTTGAACAGGATTTAGCCATAGCAAACAAAGACCAGAGCTATTAAAAGTTCTATAGCCATCTAAGGTAGAAGCTTATTATCCACTTCAACAATAGGATTATTGATTAGTGTTTGACTATCAAAATGAGATGTCGGGCCAGCTTAAGTTACCGATGAATACGACCTTCGTACACATTTTACACCGTAACTCAGAATACAATTTAGGGAATTTACGGCTCATTTGTGCTGCCGGGTCACAATTTGTCATAAGTTTGAATTGCTAGTAGAAAAACCGTTAATTTAGTGTCACAAACTGTCACCCATCAACGAAGCAGCTTGTGTTTAAAGTAAACCCGCCGCCATTTTCAGTTCTAGAATATATCTACCATTCTGTGGGCAAACATTGTGGTCAAATGTTAGTTAAGAATTGAAATCGCTAATAAAGGACATTTAGTTGTAAAAAATTACTTCTTATCACAAAGCGATATATTACAATATTTAGGAGGTCTACGCTGGTTCTTTTAATTCTAGTTTTAAAGCTTTTTAAGGATACGATACACGATTTACCGACAAGTAACTCATTTCGGAATGCGATCATGAATTTTGAAGAAAAAGTTTCCACAGGTAAGGCTTCGATGGGACTCGAACCAACGATTTCAAGCATCATTGATTATCAGTCCCGGTCTTTACCCCTCGGCCACGGAGGCAGATGATCAGAGGAGTGTTTTGAACATGTATGTGAAATAGCTTCAACAATGGTTCGCTGCATAATTGTAAAATCAGCCTTGACCTGAAAAAGGGCGAGAGGTGCCATATTTACGGATTCAGGCTAAATTCAAAATTGGTATAAAACGTTTGGTTTTTAATTGATTACAAAAATTAATTTTTGTCATTAAAAGAAATTGTGTCTGGCGTGAATTACACTACAATTTTTATTCCTAGGGCTCTTTGATTTCTTCAAATATTTTTTTATAATGATAGAGTGAATCCCCTGGTCCTCTATAATTACGCACAAAAGATCGCCTCCCCTTAAATCTGTTCAACACCTGCCGTCTGACATGTCTGATATGGTATCTATGATTTTAGTTAAATGGTCTATGGTCTAGGGAACTAATGTGGCTAGTGTTGTGGTTAAACAAGAAATGTCTTTAAAAAAGACAATGCCTCCAAGATACCAGTGGGCACCTTTTGTTATTAGTTAAGGAGACACTTATAATGCTAGCTTTAAGGTAACGCTATTGGATATAGATTTTTGTCTGATTGAAATATGTGAGTCCATTCTCTCCTGATTACAAGACTGAAAATTTTATTTTAATCGGATATTCGGTTACCAAAATATATGGCCTGTCAAAATGGCGCGAAACCAAGAAGTTGGCGACAAATTTCTTTTATTTTTGATATGCAATGATGTCAGGTAGGCCTTATTTTCTAATTATATATGCAAGAATTGTACAAAGTAGAATGTTCAGATCGGCTACAAAATAAGATATAAAACCCATGAATGCCTTTTTTCCATGCAAATTTCCATTTGCATAATTAATTAGGGCCCTAATCAACTTTTCTAATAAGTGGCCCAAATTAATTATGCAAATTGAAATTTGCCAAAACGCAACCGTAATTTTGTAGTAGGTCTACAGTGTGTGTGTTCTACCCATGTACCATGCCTCAGTAGGCCTACTATTATAGCTCTTTTAATTGTATCTGAAATCTTTACTTTGCATAATTCATACATGTAATTAGAAAATCATCTGGCAACTGGACTTGTCAAAAATATAGAAAATAAAAAGAAAGTTGTTGCCAATTTTTTGTTTTGGGTTCGCACCATTTTGACAGGCCATATCTCAAGAACCGAATGTAATCTACAGGGCATAAGCTTTAACATATTATTTAAATAGAAAGAAAATCTAAATTTGTGCATTAGCCAATAGGGCCACGGTCACCTAAAGCCATCTTGCAATCTTGCAGATAATTCTGATGTATGAAATAAGACCTTCAAACTTTCAGATATGAAGAGTTCCAGATGCAGGCAGCCGTTTCTGTTTTTAAATGCATATATGCCTAAGTTGTATCAAGAGTCATTTCTCGTGGATTTTTTGACTGAAAATTACGATTGTAACGTTTCAGATTTTTTTAATGCTTGTTTATTAGGCTATATTTTGTATTCAGGACTAAAATAATATTAATATTATTATATTTAGGGGGGTCTTTTTACAGGTCATTACTCTTTTGTATGTGTAATTGAATAAAAAATCAAAAACATTATTGTTTTGTTTTGTTTCCTTCATTTGTGCTTTGTCTTGCATCGAAAGGGCCAATATCAACACCTTGTTTGTAAGAAGTATTGTGTGGGGAAAGATGATTCTTGCATTTTATTTTATTTTTATCTTAACAAACAAAAAGCAAATTTCTCAGTCAAAGTCTTGAAACGGTCATGGGTATGCATGCAAAAATATTGCAACAGTACTCAGTAGAACATAAAACAGAACCACGCATGGGAATTGGGGAAGCAAATACTTTAAAACGAATTATTCCGAATTATATCAACGCAATAAAATTGCAATACTTTAGTACATGTATTTGAACAGCAATGCCCGGGCAGCAATGAAGCCGGCCATAGGCGCGGCTAGGCGTATCATACCATACATTGCAGTTCAAATGCATCGGATCATGATTGTGGCCTAGTCGAGCCTAGCATGCATGCCAGTCGGTCTGCTGACTCGCCGTGGCACAAAAATACCTCAATTTTGCACAAAACAATCCATGATGTCAAATTATCACATCCAAAGTGTCGCCATGAACGTCAGCTTCAACTTCTCCAGCCAAAGTTTTTGCATTGATAATCAGGTTTCATGTAATCATGAAATTAAACCTTGTTTGAGGTGTATTCCCATTGCCACAGCATAACGGTTTTCCAACTTGTCTTCAACGATAAAGCTGCTGATCACACCGAAGGCATTGAGGTGGTGTGGCTGCTGATGAGCGCTGAGGCTACAACCTATAATTAAAGACCGAATTAAAAAAGACTAGTTTGCGTCTGACGTCATGACAAAGGCGCGCCGTGATTGGTTGCTGACCTGCGCAGTATGGCATTTTTGGTCTGGTTTACAGGACGGCATACGCAAGCTAGTCTTCCTTAATTCGGTCTTCAATTATACAACATATGAGTTTGAAAATATTCTAATGCATAATTCATTAACTTGATAGACCCACGCCATTGGCGCCACGTGCTAGGCGTTTCTAGAATCCCTATAGAATAAGATTAATTTTAATGCTAATTTATTGCACATGCTGATGAAGCGTGATTACCTTTTTGAACATTCGGAAATGGCGATAGGCGAATTTATGTATGGCGCAAAGAGGTGGGGGATATATATTGGGCTCTCGATATTGGGCGGAAATTAGAGTACTTGTCAGAATATAAATTTGTACAATCGGCCTACATGCCGCGCAATGTGCGGCATTTTAGGTGTAAATTTCAAAGCATACTACCTCCTGCGGAGGCAGAAAAACCGATACTGTTAAAAAATATCGGTATTTACGCAAGTGACATATATGTAGTGTGCAAAAGGCATTGAACATTGGTCTTACCCTCAGGAACCGGTTCCACACGGTGGTCCAACTATAACGTGCTGCCTTTCACAATGCCAAAAGACTGCAAGTTTGTGACCACACCATTCGCACACGTCTTCACAGGGCTGGTGCTGCTCTGAAGTATCGCATTGCAAAGTAATACATAA
Source organism: Amphiura filiformis (assembly GCF_039555335.1). NCBI lineage: Eukaryota > Metazoa > Echinodermata > Ophiuroidea > Amphilepidida > Amphiuridae > Amphiura > Amphiura filiformis. Next base: position 175,551 of record NW_027305501.1, read on the forward strand.
CACAACGCCCATGTGGACTGGCATTGAATACCATTCAGTCTAGGTTCTGTGTCTGATGAATCTGCGAATGCGCTCTTGGTCGATATGTTTCCAGAGCCTACGGAGTGCTTCAGTGAGTTCTTTAACTGTCTGAGGAGGGCGTGGCTGACGACTTCAAACAGTGCGCTGAAGCTGGTTCCATAAATGCTCAATGGGATTGGACTGGCCACTCCATTCACTGAATGCCTTCCTCCTCAGAGAAGTTGATCACCACCCTAGCTCTGTGCGGACGGACATTTAGTGTCATTCATAAGCATAAGGGGGATGTCATATCTTCGGCAGGGGGGGGTCATGAATATGTCGGTGACCGGAGTCAATTTTTACGCACCCCCCTATCGTGGGCTAAAATTTTTATGACCCCCCCTTCCGCCTACACAGACTCAAGACAACTTACAAAAGACAAATTTAAGCGGAGTACGCGAAACGCGTATGAAATTTGATCGTAAGCGTAAAGAAGGCGCGCGGAGCGTGAAAAAATATTGCATTGTATAACTAAAGATTGTGCGCACATTTTGTTTTAAAAGTTTTTAAAAGTTTTTGAGTCACCAGCCCTTAATAATTCTATAACCCCCCCCTCCTAATTTGGTTGTTAAAATTATAACCACCCCCCCTTCCGAAGAAAATGTATTAATCCCACTCAGGACTACGGAAGAGATCTGTACGGCCCTCAATACTGATTCCGCATACCATTACTGAGCCACCACTAAAATTACCGTGTTCCACTATGTTTTCCTCCTCCAAACTCTGTCTCCAGACTCGGACACGTCTATCGTTATTTGCAGTACCGCCGACAAGGGAGTGGGGGGGTAAATGGTGCGTTATCCCGGGGGCCTAGGGGGCACGTACAAAGTGAAGAAAACATACTTTACTATGGGTCCGTAAAAGCAAAGAAAAGGGACCTCAGGTAAAAAAAAATATAAAGTAAAAAAAAACAAATCTTGTAATTAAGTCACTTTTTCATTGATTTACTATAATACGGGCTGCCAGTCAACATGAGCATTTACAAGTTCGGCAAGTGCGTGCTTCGCGCGCATTTGTTCAATTCAACGGTTCATACTTGATCATTTTAGCTTCAAATTGGCAAATTTTCTGCACTTTGCATGGCAGTTGTTCAGAAAAAACTTATTCTGGGAGCAACATGCCACTTTCGAATTGCAAATTTATGCGCGCGCGCATTTGTCTTCTTCAATGTTCACATTTGATTATTGGCAACTAAACACGCTACTTTCGGTTCGCTTCAACATGTGTTCAAGAATTTTACACCCCCCATGTCACAACACAAAGAATTGCTCCCCCTTCCCCCCACCCACACACACCCCCACCCCTGCACCGTTATTGCTGATCAAAGGGGCCCGTGCGTTCATTTCCCCCGGGCCCGTGATGGCTCTCGGCGGCACTGGTTATTTGAGACATAACGTGATGCATAAATAACCAGCCTATGTTCCAAACTATACACTGCAAAAAATATTTTACTAAACATTGAGTAAAAGGTCACAACTCAATAGTTGAGTAAAAATTACTCAACGTTGAGCTCATATAGGTCACAACTCAACAAATGAGTAAAGAATTACTCAACGTTGAGCTCATGTTGAGTAATTTTTTACTCATTTTATGAGCTCAATGTTGAGTAATGTTTAAAAACAACCCGCAGTGATTTATAGTGCGCTACGCACAGGCACAACGCCTAGACGTTGTTCCACAAGCCTCAGCACACTTTACAGGTTGTCGCTGACCACTACGGCCCCACATCATTCCATAAACCATTAAACAACAAATCAGGGACTTTGCTGCTACAAGAGCGCACACCCTAGACATCCCACAAATAACCATCGCAACCAGGATCAGCTCCCCGAGTTTCGTACGGGTTACAACGAGACAATTAGCAGTAAGTTCCTTGTCCAGGGGAATTTCAAGCTAACTCAATTTTTCTACGAGAGCATACTAGGCACCGCCAGGGTTCGAACCCGCAACCTCTCGCACCATAGTCGAACGCCGTAACGATTGAGCTAACTCAGCTCAACTGGTGAGTTGTGACCTTTTTACTCAATATATTTTGCAGTGTAAAACAAGAGAATTGATCAAGTAGTTTTTGTATTATACCAAAATGTATTGGGGGGACTTACATAAATACAGACTTGACATTTAATATAGAATAATTTTTCGCAAAATTCTGAGACTGGTCTGGTAGAGGTCTGCATAAACGGCACGGGCTAAATATTAATTAGGGTGTGTCGGAAGATGGTGTAAAATAATTGATTGACAGAAAATGTGCTTTCCATTAGTTGACATTATGGCGCTCATAAATGTTGTAAATTAGCCTCTTTGATGCCTCGGCGCGGCGGTGCCACTGTTCCTCCCTGTCTAAAATGGTTGCATCCTAAATGTTTATGGAATGACCCGTTTCTTTGAGATGTACATGAACAGCGGAGTTTGGGGCTTCGTTGATGCTCGGCCGCCTATGTTGGTGAACTCTGGATTTGAAGGCTTGTTTGGTTTCACCCACATAGGATTCAGTGCAGTCTTTGCCTGCTCACACAAGTCCATACACAAGATTAGAGGATTTTTCTGTGGTTGTTTGTCCTTAACATGAACCAGTTGTCCGCGGAGGGTATTTCCTGGTTTAAACGAGGCTGCAAACCCGTACACTTTCGGGTATTTCTTGAAGCGTCCCAAGGTTCCAGAGATAAACGGTAGCGTTGCCCGCGCTTTAGTAGGTCGACCACCCCGTTGGTTTGTTGATTATCCTGGTTTTTCTTTTTGTTAGCTTCCATGAATGCCCGGTTCGGGTAGCCGCAGTTTTTGAGTGACTTTTTAATGTACTTTTTAAACGTAATGCATCTTGTTCAAAACTTTCCATGCACACGTTTACACTATAGGTGACACGGGGAGACCATCGCACACCCATATCATGTTGTTGTTTGTAATATTTGCCGTTTTCAAACAAATGTCTACAAGTTCCTCAATTTGATATACGCTAAGATCAGTGCGTTCATGTAAAGTGGCATCAGTTTTGAAGCACTCTTTCACTACTTTGATAGCAAAGTCTGGTGGGACACAGGTGAAGAGAGCACTAACATCATTATGAAGTTATGGTCTCACTTTCACGAAGCTTAATGTCTTTGATTTGATTGACAAAATCCTGCGTATTTTTAATGTGGTGCGGTGACTTTCCGACTAAGGGACCGAGTATTTCAGCCGTGTACTTGGCAAGATTGTACGTTATGGACGGATCCAATACTCGCAATTGGCCTGACAGGTATTGTTTCAGCTTTGTGAATTTTTGGGAGTCATGAAAAGCATGTAGATTTGGCTCCGGGGGATCTAGTTTCCTCTTTTGCATTACGTTAAAAGTACACTCAGTGGTTAACTTGGTTGTGAAATCAGTCACTTTCTTTCTTTCCGACCACCAACGAAGCCCAGAACTCCGCTGTTTATGTACATCTCAAAGAAACTGGTCATTCCATAAACATCGAGGATGCAACTATTTTAAACAAGGAGGAACAGTGGCATCGCCGAGACATCATAGAGGCTATCTGGTAGAGAGTAAAATCACCATCACTCAATAAAAGGGGAGGACTACGATACAACCTACCTCACACATGGGACAGAGCCATCAAGCCGATCCTTAGCCGTCTGTCACATGACCAGTCCAGCGGGTAAGTTGCCTGATGAAGTATCATTGCAATTGTAAGTCCAGTATTTTGATTTAATTCCAAATTTCATATTACTACAACTGGATGGCTGAGAACATTCATCAACATCATTGAAAGATTCCATTACATTTAGTGTTGTTCCACATTGTAATTACAATTGAATATATGAATACAAAAGCCACCCAAGTCCATACGTTGGCCAAATTGAGTTAAGCATGGGAAATTGTTGCTATACATAGGCCTGTCATATGTATGAAAGAACAACTCAATCTGTGTCTATTGAGCATGTGAGAAATAGCATGTATGAAAGAACCACCCAATTCCGTGATTTGAGTCTTGTAACACATTGATTGAAATCCAGTATGTATAAAAGTCCACTTGTAACACATTCATTGCTGGAGAGTGACTTTTGACAAAAAATGGGCTTAATAAAGGAACGTGTGTGGTTTATATTACATGGCAGAATGCTTATCAACATTATACATACCTCTGTGCTTTATTTTGTATTATCTTACTAGTGGTAATCTCATTCCAACGTTGTTGTCTTTGTATATGATTCAAAAAACCACCCAAGTCCAAAATTTAAAATGAACCCTACAAAGTCCCTGAAATGCTAATCGTCATACTTTATACAGTTTAATCCACTCATTTGCGTAAAACTTACCATATTGACCAGGTAAATCTAACTGAAGGAATTAAAATGATACACAGGTTTTCTCTCAAAATCACTTCCCATGGACTTGGGTGGGTTTTGTATTCATGTATTCAATTGAATACATGAATTCAAAACCCACCCCAAGTCCATGGGAAGTGATTTTGAGAAAAAAAACGTGTATCATTTTAATTCCTTCACTTAGATTTACCTGGTCACAATGGTAAGTTTTACGTGCAAATGAGTGGGTTAAACTGTATTTCGTATGACGTAAGGTATGACGATTAGCATTTCAGGGATTTCGTGGGGTTCATTTTAAATGCTGGACTTGGGTGGTTTTTTTAATCATATACAAAGACAACAATGTTGGAATGAGATAACCACTAGTAAGATAGTACAAAATAAAGCACACAGGTATGTATAATGTTGATTTCTCATGCTTAACTCAATTTGGCCAAAGTATGGACTTGGGTGGGTTTTGTATTCATATATTCAATTAATACATCATAACGATTTTATTACATTAGTGTTGTGTCACATAACAATTGCAATGAACATGATGAATACATTGTCATAACGATATCATTACATAAGTGTTGTTCCATATAGTTATTACAATTCCTAAATCATATTATCATAATAATATCGGATCTCAATAATTATGTTCAGTCTTTGTTCGTACTACCTCGTTATTCAGATCCTTCGACAAACTTTGATCAAATTACTTCTTTATACATAATAACGATTTCATTACATTTACTGTTGTTCAACATGATTAAACTTAACACATCATATAATAACGATTTCATTACATTTACAGACTTGACATGAAGTATGGAAATTTTTTTCGCAAAATTCCGCGACTTGTCTGGACGGAGTCTGCATAAACCGCAAGGGCTAAATATTATATGTGTCAGGAAATGGTGTAAAATTATTGTTATTATGGTGCTCATGATGTACCGAATTTGTTTCAAATGGCGGATTTAGAGATTCCATGACTTGTCTGGACGGAGTCTGCATAAACCGCAAGGGCTAAATATTAATTGGGGAGTGTCAGGAAATAGTGTAAAATAATTGTTATTATGGTGTTCATAATGTAGCGAATTGGCGGATTTAGAGAGTATGAATTTGAGCTTTGTAGGGGACACAATTTCGGACTTTATGCAACATTGTTCTGTTATTATAAAATTTATAGGGGTTTGAGATCGGTGGGCACATCAAAATTTAGGTGGGTATGTTCCCCGGAATTTTGAGGTGGTGGGTTTTTGGGAGCTGACGGCGCACCGGTAAAAGGGGGTCTTTCGGAACTGCGAACAAGTAAAAATCAGGGGTCTTTCTTGGATTTCTGGCTAAAAATTGCCTGAAAAAACCCAGAAATATGAGAATGAGCAATTTTGGGGTCTTTTAGAGCTGAAATGATCAAGGTTCTTTCGGAACTCTATTTTTGTCAAGGGGGTCTTTCAGAGGTATTATGAAGACTCGTCGACTACTCAGAGCTCTAATTAGAGTATGTTATGAAGGCTATACGACGAATTTGACATTTTTACCTTTCTCAGCTGAAAATCGGCGGCCATCTTGGATTTGAAGGTCAAAAACAGGTCAAATCATTATTACTTGTAGTTGTTAGTGTCCATCACTCAACTCGGCATGTTGAGAGCTTGAATTAGAGCCTATTATGAAGGCTCTACGATTATGTGAAAATTTGACCTTTCTGAGCTGAAAATCGGCGGCCATCTTGGATTTGAAGGTCAAAAATAGGTCAAATTATTATTACTGGTAGTTGTTATAATAAAAGACAAAGATAAAGAGAATTTATCGCGTCTGATGTCACTGTCAATTACGATCCTTGATTGGTTTACACAGGTTAATCAGCGCGTAAAAGGAAGACCGATCTATCTGGTGCTGATCGCAGAAAAGGAATAGCAGCAAATGGCGAAAAATTACGTACTTTTACAAGGCAAAAAGCAGCTTTTCTAGGCATTGTGGACACGGTGCCTTCGCCAAAGAAAGTTTCCTACTATAAAGACCTAACTTTTGAGATGGTTTGCATGTCGAAAGGTGCAAAATTAACAATAAGGCGCCCGGTTATATTATCCGCGTTCAGCAAGTCATCATCACGACATTTGTAAACAAACCGTGCTCAAATTTGATTGACAGATGACGTCAGACGCGATAAATTCTCTTTATCTTTGTCTTTCATTATAGAGTCAATCACTCACTCGGCATGATGAGAACTTTAATTAGAGCCTATTATGAAGGCTATACGACAAATGTGAAAATTTAACCTTTCTGAGCTGTAAATCGGCGGCCATCTTGGATTTGAAGGTCAAAAGTTGGTCATATCATAAAATCGACATCAGATATGAATTCTTCGACCCAAAAAATCTCATAAAACATATACTGAACAGCATTGTAGGCCAAACCATTGGAAAAATAATTTTTTAAATGGCCGACGGCGGCCATTTTGGATTTCGGGCTCTCATGGATTCCGCCCACACTTTCGCGAGGGGCACCCCGCTAAATTTTTTAATTAACCTTCATAGAAGACAAATCCACTGAGAAACGAACCTTCGCTCTCCACGGTCACGGAATTGCTCTAGATCACCCTACTATACCTCACGCATGGGACAGAGCCATCAAGCCGATCCTTAGCCGTCTGTCACATGACCAGTCCAGCGGGTCAGTTGCCTGATGAAGTATCATTGTATTGTAAGTCCAGTATTTCGATTTAATTTAATGGCTGAGAACATTCATCAACATCATTAAAAGATTCCATTACATTTAGTGTTGTTCCACATTGAGATTACAATTAATACATCATAACGATTTTATTACATTAGTGTTGTGTCACATAACAATTACAATGAACATGATGAATACATTGTCATAACGATGTCATTACATTATTGTTGTTCCATATAGTTATTACAATTCCTAAATCATAATATCGGATCTCAATTATGTCTTTGTTCGTACTACCTCGTTATTCCGATCCTTCGACCAACTTTGATCAAATTACTTCTTTAATACATAATAACGATTTCATTACATTTACAGACTTGACATGAAGTATGGAATATTTTTGTCGCAAAATTCCACGACTGGTCTGGACGAAGTCTGCATAAACAGCAAGCATGGCAAGGGCAAAACATTAATTGGGGTTTGTCAGGAAATGGTGTAAAATAATTGTTATTATGGTGCTCATAATGTAGCAAATTTGTTTAAAATGGCGGATTTAGAGAGGCTGAAATTGAGCTTTGTGTGTGGGGAACACAATTTCGGACTTTTTGCAACATTGTTCTTTTATTATAAAAATTTATAGGCGTTTGAGATCCGGGAGGGGGGCGCATCAAAATTTTGGTGGGTATGTTCCCCCGGAATTTTGTGGTGGTGAGTCTTTCGGAGCTGCGAACAAGTAAAAATCAGGGGTCTTTCTTGGATTTCTGGTTAAAAATTGCCTGAAAAAAAACACAGAAATATAAGAATGAGCAATTTTAGGGTCTTTTAAAGCTGAAATGATCAAAATCAAGGTTCTTTCGGAGCTCTTTTTTTTTTTTGTCATGGGGGTCTTTCAGAGCTGGTGAAAGAGAATTAACCATTGCTCATTCTAGTGACTAGTAGTATATGGACAATATGAGTGTGCTTTTTCATTTAATGACATAAACTATTGTAAGGAACAATTTTTTACTTTTAAAACCTACATTTTGGTCAAAAAATGTGCTTGGATAGGTAGTTTTCAACAGATTGTCCACATTCGCCTTGCTATAACATTGAATTGTGTTATCTGTTGACCTAGTGACTAAAAGTGTATTTAGGGGAAGTGTAAGCTTTCGTTTGATTGGATGAAGGGAACACTTGAGGTTTTAACAAAAACTAATCAAAGAGGCCCATGTTTTAGCTAGAAGCTTCACAGATCCTACATGGCTGTGCACTCAACCGTGTAGTGTAATCAAAGACTGTAGTGGAGACATTCTCTGCTTGTTGTTCTCTGCTTGGAAGCTCTTGGGACGAAAATGTGTGTTCAGGTGTATCGAGGTGGAAACTGTGCGCATGATGGTTTATAAGAGAATCATTTTTGTATAGAAACCTTTCCATATGAAAATGGTATGTACTCATAAAGTTTGAATGGCTACATTGGGGTCAAATGTTATAAACTTACGGTACAAAAACAACTGCGCGGATTCCTGGTTGTCCAATGAATTCATGCCGTTTCTTTGTATATAGTAAGTACAAAAACATTTGGCCCCAGGGGGTCAACTTTCTGAGTGCGTACCAATTTTAAGAGCCACATTTTCTAAAGCTCCCCCCAGTTTCAAAATTGGTAGATTACAAGTGCATTTCAGTTCTGACGAACAATTATTGGTATTTAGGTTCAGTAAATATTACCTCAAACCTTAATAAATTTGATAATATCAGAATAATGTTGCTCAAATTCAGAAATTTTACCACCATAAAAATTCCTTAAATCCGCCATTTTAGGCTAATTCACTACATTATGAGCGCCATAATGTAAACTAATGGAAAGCACATTTTCTGTCAAACAACTTTTTACACCATCTTACGACCCCCCCCCCCATTTAGTCCGTGCGGTTTATGCAGACCCCTTCCAGACCATTCTTGGAATTTTAAGAAAAAATATTCCATACTTAATGTCAAGTCTGTAGTATTGATCCACATGATGATTACACTTAATACATCATAACGATTTCATGATATTTAGTGTTGTTCAACATAATGATTACAATAAATACATTGATCAGTATAACGATGTCATTACATTAAGGTTAGCCGAGAGTTGTTCATGCGCTTGATTTCAGAGGGGCGTAAGTTCATAACAGAAACAGCCATGCAGAAAATGAACAAGCGTACCGGGACGTAGGCCTACTTACAATAGAATATTGATCCACGGTCAAGACATGAAAAGGCTATGAAACTTGGCTTAGCTCGTGCCCGGAGCTCGGATGCCGGGGGGGCACAAGCCGTTTTCGGCAATTTTCACAAGGATTTTATAAATTTTAAAATTGATTGGGGGCATTTTGAATTTATAGCCTTGATATCTTTGATGAAATCAATGCTGCTATTCCCCTGATTACAATGTAAGGGTAGGCAACAACAACACTATCAAAAAGCAATTATTTGTAAATCGAATTTGGGATGAAAATCAACAAGACAGACTTAGCAGGCCTACAAATTTCTGAATTATATAAAGTGAAAAACAATCAATCACGATTCACTGCACTCAGCGAATCAATCAAATAAAACTAAAAAGAAAGGAGCAAGAAAGAATAAAGAAATAGTGAAAAGAGAAAGAAAGAGAGAGAAAGAAAATGAACGAAAAAGAAAGAAAGAAAGAAAGGAATGAAAAAAAAAAAAAGAAATGAAAAAAGAAAGGGAGAAAGAAAAGAGGAAAGAAAGGAAGTAAAAATGAGAAAAGAGAAAAAAAGGAAATTCAGCCACACGGAGACTCGAACCCACAAAAATAGTTCAAATTAGATTCCCAGTCCAACGCTCTATCCACTCGGCCATAGCTCAGCTTACGCAATTCACTCTTCTCAAAGCGGATGATTTAACTGTAATTGGATGCAATTACATGATTACAATCGCGTCCGCATTATGGCTCTTAGAATAAACACGCATGTCGGCGCTGAAATTTTGAACGAACTGATGGAGGAAAACCTCGTTTTTTGCAAAACTAGCTTCAATTTGGAGTGAAAATCAAATGGAATAGCAATTGGCAGAATGTTGAGAAATAATGTAGGTATTCAGATGTCTAAATTAACGTCTCGTAATCAAGATATCGATAATTTCACAAACCAGCTTTTTCTCAAGCAAATTCTCCAAAATTTTCCCCCAAAACGGGCTTTTAAAATTTAATCGGTACTGTATTTGGTTCTTCCCCATGGCAACATTATTTCTTTGATCGATTTGTAATACAATACGAAAAAGAAGAAAACAATCCCTCGGTGTGGATTTATACGGAGCGCACATTTGAAAAAAAAACCTCATGGAACGTGTTTTTGATCTTGTGAACATGGTGGGTAAAAATGCTTTAAACGAAGGTTTTCAAATTTATTCTAATAATTTGTATATAACACACACAAAATGTTAAGCTACATCAATGCACCAACATTTCACTCGCTGCGATATTTGATTACTGAGAAAACTCTGTTTTAGAGAACAACTTTATACGTCTTTTATACGTTTTTTATACGTCTCTTTGTGTAACCTTAAGCGTTATTCCTCATGGTGATTACAATTTATACATCATTATATCGGATCTCAATAATTATGTTTATTTTACTACCTCATTTTACTAACTCATTATTCCGATCCTTCGATCAACTTGGATCAAAATACTCTATTTAATATATTATAATATTTTGCAGCAAACATTTGACAAGCGCCTACTACCGTGATGTTGCAAAGTCAGAGCTAACAACGCGTACGGCGCAAAGTTCATTCGTAAATGTCCACTCGGCAACAGCAAATCGCCTCAGCAGTCAATCAGAGACAGTGCGTATCAACGCAGTAAATACGCGATGTACGCTTAAAGTACGCTCTGGTCAAAGGTTTACTGCAAAATATTATAATTATAACGATTTTATTACATTTAGTATTGGTAACTTAATGATTAGAATGTTTTCTTGGTTTTAGGCGCTATATAAGTTTCAGGGATTGGATTGGATTGGAATACATCATTGGCATTACATTTAGTATTGTTCCACATGACTATTACAATTAAGACGTAACAATTTTTATTAGTGGCGTTTTTCCACAGGGTGATTACAATGAATACATCATTATAGCGATTTGATTACAATTAGTGTTGTTCCACATGGTGATTACAATGAATACATCATTATATCGATCTGATTACATTTAGCGTTGTTCCACACATTGAGTACAATGAATACATCATTAGAACGATTTCATTACAGTAATGGTTATTCCACACGGTGATTACAATACATACATCATAATATCGGATCTCAATATGTTCATTCTTTGTTCGCACTACCTCGTTATTCAGACCCTTCTAACTTTTATCCAACTACATATAACATTTTTATTACATTATCTTACACATCATTATAACGATTTCATTACATTAAAGTATTATTCCACATGATGATTACAATTAATACATTATTATAACGATTTCATTACATTTAGAGTTCCGCATGGTGATTACAATAATTATGAATACATCATTGTAACGATTTCATTACATTAAGTACTAGTATTGTTCAACATAATGTTAATGATTACAATGAATGCATCAGTATAATGATTCCATTACATTTACTGTTGCTCCACATGGTGTTTACAACAAAATATATTGATTATAACGATTTCGTTGCAGTTAGTGTTGTTCCGCATAGTGATTACAATGAATACATCATTAGAACGATTTCATTACAGTAATGGTTATTCCACATGGTGATTATACAATTAATACATCGTAATATCGGATCTCAATATGTTCATTCTTTGTTCGCACTACCTAGTTATTCAGACCCTTCTACCAACTTTGATCCAACTACATATAATAATTTTATTACATTAACTTGTCCCACGTGATTATTACATTTAACACATCATTATAACGATTTCATTCCATTTAGTATTGTTCTACATTATTACAATCACACCATTAGAACGATATCATTACATTTAGTGTTGTTCCATATTGTGATTACAATGAATACATCATTATAACGATTTCATTACATTTAATGTTGCTCCACATGGTGATTGCAACGAATACATCATTATAACGATTTCATTACATTTAGTGTTGTTCAACATATAATTACAATAAATACATCATAACGATTTCATTACATTTAGTGTTGTTCCACATGCAGATTACAATATATTACAATTTCATTACATTTGTCATTAAGTTTTGTTCCACATGGTAATTTACATCATCATAACGATTTCATTACATGAAGTGCTGTTCCACATGGTATTTACAATAATATTGGATCTTAATATGTTCTTTCTTTGTTCGTACTACCTCGTCATGCAGATCCTTCGACCAACTTTGATCAAAATTCTTCTTTAATACAATATAATGATTTCATTACATTAAAGTATTGTTCCTCGTGGTGATTACAATGAATACATCATCATAACGATTTCATTACATTTAGTGTTGTTCCACATGATAATTACAATTCATACATCATAATATCGGATTTCAATTATTGGAACGATTTCATTACATTAAGTGTTGTTCCATGATGATCACAATGAATATATCATTCAAAAACTCTTCCTATAACTTTGTACAGGAGCCAACCGTTGTTAAACCGTGATGAACCCACACTTTTACTGTAGCGTATACGCGAACGCGAGCGAGACTACGCGTTACGCGAGAGCGCGTAAAATTCGTCATGCCTGGAACCTTTGTGCGTATGCCAGCTTACAAGTTGAATTCAGTATTTTTCAGGTAGCGGCTAAACATTGCCGTTTAATTCTGTAGTTTTATTGCTGATATCAAAAGAGAAATCATCGAAGTTTTTGTAAGGCTGAGTGGCAATGATTAACTGACATTCCTCGTAAAATAATCGTGAATTATACGATATTTAGCTTACCTTCTTTTCGTTGTTGAAAGGGATTCAATCATGTTTCACCGTTGTTCATCACCGTTTAACAACTCGATGCGGACGCGTCGTCTGCGTGGTTTACTTCGCGAGGGCAGCTAAAGCTGATTGAATCCCTAATTATAACAATTTTATTATACCTTCACATGGTCATTACAATTAATACATCATAAATCATCATAACGATTCCATCACATGTAGTGTTGTTCCACATGGTGATTACAAGGATTACAAGGGCTTCGTTGGCGCTCGGCCGCCTATGTTGGTGAACTCTGGATTTTAAGGCGTTGTTTGGTTCCACCCACATAGGATTTTTAGTGCAGTCTTTGCCTGCTCACACAAGTCCATACACAAGATTAGAGGATTTTTCTTTGGGTTGTTTGTCCTTAACATGAACCAGTTTTCCGCGGAGGGTATTTCCTGGTTTAAACGAGGCTGCAATCACGTACGCTTTCAGGTGTTTCTTGAAGCGTTCCGAGGTTCCCGAGATGAACGGTAGCGTAGCCCGCGTTTTAGTAGGTCGACCACATCCGTTGGCTTGTTGGTTGATTTTTCTTTTTTGTTAGCTTTCAAGAATGCCCAGTTCGGGTAGCCGCAGTTTTTGAGTGACTTTTCAATGTATTTTTTTCCTCCGGAATTTGTTCAGTTTCACTTATGATAGTGTCCGTTCTATACTCGCGGGTTCGTATGACTCCTAGCTTGTGTATGAGAGTATGCTGAGACCCAATGGTCTGTGTGTGTGGGTTTCCTATACTTGGATGATAGGGAGCCGTCACCTTTCACGCTGATTATACAGTCAAGAAATGCAAGGGAGCTGTCTTTGCGAAGTTCTTGGGTGAATTTGATGTTCTCGTCTATATTTCATTGATGTGACGAAAGAAGTTTTCCAACTCGCTACGCTCTAAAACAACGAAAGTGTCGTCGGCAAAACGAAGCCAGAAGCGTGGGGTGTACCCGTGTACAAACGTAATGCATCTTGTTTAAAACTTTCCATGCACATGTTTATAACTATAGGTGACACGGGGAGCCAATGGCATACCCATATCATGTTGTTGTTTGTAATATTTGCCTTGGTATGAAAAATAAGTTCCACAATTTGATCTACGCTAAGATCAGAACGTTCATGTAAAGTGGCATCATTTTTGAAGCACTCTTACACTACTTTGATAGCAAAGTCTGGTGGGATAAAGGTGAAAAGAGTACTAGCATCATATGAAGTTATGATCTCACTTTTACGAAGCTTATGTCTTTGATTTGATTGACAAAATCCTGCGTATTTTTAATGTGGTGCGGTGACTTTCCGACTAAGGGACCGAGTATTTCAGCCGTGTACTTGGCAAGATTGTACGTTATGGACGGATCCAATACTCGCAATTGGCCTGACAGGTATTGTTTCAGCTTTGTGATTTTTGGGAGTCATGAAAAGCATGTAGATTTGGCTCCGGGGGATCTAGTTTCCTCTTTTGCATTACGTTAAAAGTACACTCAGTGGCAGAGGATGTTTAAAGACATTCCCACAACCCAATGGGGTTTCTGACCTTGTATGTCTGGCTTTTGTACACATGTGGTACAGTTGATCATGTCTTGCATTGGAATTGTGTGCAAATATCTGGTGTTTTCAGCCTATTATTTAACATTCATAACATCGAGACTTAGGAATAAAATTAATGTGGTGGGACAATATGAATGTTTCCTGTAAGAAAATCAAATATCAGTCCTAAGTCTCAACTATTAGCTCGTAGGCTGCAGTTTTAAAATTACCATTTTGTGTGTGTGGCAATGGGGACTTTGCCTTTAAAATTAGATTATATTGATCAAATTTCCCAATCATAGTGCATTGTAGGAATGCCTTTAAGCCTCCTCTGACTCAGTGGTTAACTTGGTTGTGAAATCAGTCACTTTCTTTCTTTCCGACCACCAACGAAGCCCAGAACTCCGCTGTTTATGTACATCTCAAAGAAACTGGTCATTCCATAAACATCGAGGATGCAACTATTTTAAACAGGGAGGAACAGTGGCATCGCCGAGGCATCATAGAGGCCATCACTCAATAAAAGGGGAGGACTACGTTACAACCTACCTCACACATGGGACAGAGCCATCAAGCCGATCCTTAGCCGTCTGTCACATGACCAGTCCAGCGGGTAAGTTGCCTGATGAAGTATCATTGCAATTGTAAGTCCAGTATTTGATTTAATTCCAAATTTCATATTACTACAACTGGATGACTGAAAACATTCATCAACATCATTGAAAGATTCCATTACATTTAGTGTTGTTCCACATTGTAATTACAATTGAATACATGAATTCAAAACCCACCCAAGTCCATGGGAAGTGATTTTGAGGGGAAAAAAACGTGTATCATTTTAATTCCTTCAGTTAGATTTACCTGGTCACAATGGTAAGTTTTACGTGCAAATGAGTGGGTTAAACTGTATTTCGTATGACGTAAGGTATGACGATTAGCATTTCAGGGATTTCGTGGGGTTCATTTTAAATGCTGGACTGGTGGTTTTTTGAATCATATACAAAGACAATAATGTTGGAATGAGATAACCACTAGTAAGATAATACAAAATAAAGCACACAGGTATGTATAATGTTGATAAGCATTCTGCCATGTAATATAAACCACACACTTTCCTTGATTAAACCCATTTTTCCCCAAAAGTCACTCTCCAGCAATGAATGTGTTACAAGTGGACTTTTATACATACTGGATTTCAATCAATATGTTACAAGACTCAAATAATGGACTTGGGTGGTTCTTTCATACATGCTATTTTTCACATGCTCAATAGACACAGAGGATGAATTTGTGTTGTTCCTTAATACATATGACAGGCCTATGTATAGCAACAATTTCTCATGCTTAACTCAATTTGGCCAAAGTATGGACTTGGGTGGGTTTTGTATTCATATATTCAATTAATACATCATAACGATTTTATTACATTAGTGTTGTGTCACATAACAATTGCAATGAACATGATGAATACATTGTCATAACGATATCATTACATAAGTGTTGTTCCATATAGTTATTACAATTCCTAAATCATAATAATATCGGATCTCAATAATATATGTTCAGTCTTTGTTCGTACTACCTCGTTATTCAGATCCTTCGACAAACTTTGATCAAATTACTTCTTTATACATAATAACGATTTCATTACATTTACTGTTGTTCAATATGATTAAACTTAAGGGATGAGCCTATAGGAATAACGACCAAACAAAGAAATTCTTGTTTATGCCGTAATATTGTAGTCTTTCAACCCTTTCACAACTTCAGCTGTGTAACTTACAAAAATTCCCGCTAAAAAGTGGTTCTTTTAATTTTAGAAAATACATTAATAATCGCATTGGACTTTTCGTACTGATCGTACTGTAAGTGACCACCAGCCTATAATGTTCTAATCACACTATAGACTGGGATTACATGTGACGTTATTGCCAGGCAATTGGTCTCTATTGTTCCTTGTCAGGAAATATGCCCACGCAGTCAGGGACCGTGCTTTTAAAACGCCCGCCAGATCACAATAAGGCCATTGAACTGCGTAGTAGCCATACGTACTCACTGAAGTATAACGGTAGCACGTTCCTTACCGACTCATTATTAATGTGTGGAAAGGGGTCAGGGACGGCATTCTGATCATTCTAATCCTTTCTTTTGAGGTCAATAGATAAAAGAAAGGCCTTGAACACAGGTGTGGAGTTGTAGATATTTAATCATCAAAGCTGATGGCATAAGAAATTTCGAGGAGGCAGCGCTTATTATTTCTTGTAAACACAATCTAATGTGGTACTCACTACATGTAGAAGTCCGGGCGGGTCTGCAAATTAGTGCATGAAGCTAGTAAAGATATAGCTTCATGTTCAGTTTAATCAATTAAAATACTATGGCTGAATATCAAACAAATCGCGAGGCATTATTTCTTGTTATGGACGACAAGTATTAATTTTTATATTATTATGACAAAATCCAGTCCCTTCTCAATTGAATAGGCTCCGAGATTAGACTTTCCTTTCCAAAAATAAATTATATGGCCTAGAGAACATGATATAGGCCTAATCTAAACCCATATTCGGTATCCAGAAACCTTCACAGTCCGAGCGGCGCTTGCACTCGCATCGCATTAAACTAGACAAAGTTCGCTAAACTGAGGCCTGCTTCAATTGCCAACCTTTATCGAGGGGCGAGTTTGAGGTTTCATAGTCATCTATTACCTATACCATTTTTCACCCCGATGTGGCAGTGATGTCAACGCGTTGTGAACAGCTGTTTCGCTTGCGCATCTATGCGGTGTCTTTAAGCGCGTGCGTATGTACACCAGCGCCATCGAACTCCAGCGAGTGATGCTGCGCCTAATAAAATTCGTACTGAAACCTTTTTCCCTCTTTCCCACCATGCACTATTCCAGGGGGGTATGAGTGTCGCAAAATACATCATCTCCCCGGGGAGTACAGAGTTATGTTCCTTGCATTCTGGAAAACGGACATTTCGGCTGGTGCCTTCATCACAAAAAAGGAATCCCCGATCATCACGATAATGCGCGCGATCACGAACACCCGGCAAGCGGCAGAGCTTTTCAACCAATGACAAGCCTTGATTGTGTCCGTTTGTCTGCAATGCGCGTGCGCCACGCCGCTCATTGCAACCGGCAGGGTAGTATGAAACCAGCTTTATACTGACGTGACCCCGGATGTGACGTCCCTGTCACATCAGGGTGAAATGGTATTGAACAACGCAAACCGGCCAAATTTGTCATAAGTTTGAATAGCCATTAGAACAACCGTGAATATAGTGTCAGAAAGTCTTACACATTTTAGTATAACCTTGTCGTTAGTGTGATACTGAATGCAGCGCCATATTTGGAATATATTCGTACACGGTGTGGGCAAATAGTTGGTCAAATGTAGGCTAAGTAGGCCTAAATCATGAAAATCGCTTAATCTGAATAATACCAACCAGTAACGGACACTGAGACAGCACTGCGTTTGAAGTTTGAGGTAAGTAAAGCTTTTCCTTGTTATAAAAATCAAGGAAAAGGCAGTCATTTTTATCACAACGCGATATTTAAAAAAAGTACATTTTGAGAGGGCCTGCGCTGGTTCTTTTGATTCTAGTATAAAATCTGTTCATCACATGCAGTCCGATTTGGTATCTATGGTTTCATCAAAGTCTTGAGAACTCTTTTTGATGGTATGTTGGTTAACAAAAACGATACTGTTAAAAATAGCGGTATTTATGCAAGCGACGTATCTATTGTGTAAAATGCATTGAAAATTGTCGGCTAAAGAGGGCATAAATTAAAATCGCGAAGAGTAAAAGCAACAATAACTATCTACATTCCAAGCGGAAACGCTTTTCAAAAACATACAACCTTTTTCGGGCAATCGCTGAAACCGAAATATGAAATTCCAGACCATCTGTAAAAAAGTGCGTGAGCAGAAATGACCATGAACTTGGGTCACCGAAACAAGTGTTTACATTGGTGTCAGGCCTATCATAGTGATATAACAATTAGCCCCCAATAATGGCTTTCATTTGAACCGTTAAACTGCGATTTTTACTTTTTGAGAAATCAATGAAGGTATCAAAAAACTTTTCGAAAGTCGATATAAAATGGCCTAACCCGTTAACACATCATAATAACGATTTCTTTACATGTACAGACTTGACATGACGTATGGAAATTTTTTTCGCAAAATTCCACGACTGGTCTGGACAGAGTCTGCATAAACCGCAAGGGCTAAATATTAATTGGGGAGTGTCAGGAAATGGTGTAAAATAATTGTTATTATGGTGCTCATAATGTAGCGGATTTAGAGAGTATGAATTTGAGCTTTGTAGGGGACACAATTTCGGACTTTATGCAACATTGTTCTGTTATTATAAGATTTATAGGGGTTTGAGATCGGGGGGCACATCAAAATTTAGGTGGGTATAATTCCCCGGAATTTTGAGGTGGTGGGTTTTTGGGTCTTTCTTGGATTTCTGGTTAAAAATTGCCTGAAAAAATCAGAAATATGAGAATGAGCAATTTTGGGATCTTTTAGAGCTGAAATGATCAAAATCAAGGTTCTTTCGGAACTCTATTTTTGTCAAGGGGGTCTTTCAGAGGTGCGAAATCCAAGAAAAAAAAGGGTGGGGGGGTCTTTCCGGGGGAGCATACCCGTATGGTCATTTGTGTTAAGTGCCCCCCCCCCAGTTTGAGATATTTCCTAAACTTCGTCAGCAATTGGCATTCATCACAGCTGAATTACACTTGCAATGTAGGCCTACCAATGTTTTGAACATGGGAGGAGCTTAAAATATGGCTCTTAAAAATGGTACGTACTCATAAAGTTTGAATGGCCGCATTGATATTCCATACTTAATGTCAAGTCTGTAGTATTGATCCACATGATGATTGCACTTAATACATCATTAATAACATCATTAAGTGTTATTCCACATGGTGATTATATACATCATATATCGGATCTCAATAATTATGTTCATTTTACTACCTCATTATTCCGATCCTTCGATCAACAAGGATCAAAATACTCAATTTAATATATTATAATATTTTGCAGTAAACCTTTGACAAGCGCGTACTACCGTGATGTTGCAAAGTCAGAGCTAACAACGCGTACGGCGCAAAGTTCATTCATAAATTTCCACTCGGCAACAGCAGATCGCCTCAGCAGTCAATCAGAGACAGTGCGTATCAACGCAGTAAATACGCGATGTACGCTTAAAGTACGCTGTGGTCAAAGGTTTACTGCAAAATATTATAATAATATCGAATTTATTACATTTAGTATTGGTCACTTAATGATTAGAATGAATACAACATTGGCATTACATTTAGTATTGTTCCACATGACTATTACAATTAATACATAACAATTTTCATCACATTTGGCGTTTTTCCACAAGGTGATTACAATGAATACACCATTATAACGATTTGATTACATTTAGCGTTGTTCCACATAATGATTACAATGAATACATCATTATAACGATTTCTAAATGTTGTTCCACATGGTGATTGCAACGAATACATCATTAAAACCATTTCATTACATTTAGTATTTTTCAACATATTGATTAAACTTAACATATCATTATAACGATTTAATTACACTTACTGATTTCATTACATTAAAGTATTATTCCACATGATGATTACAATTAATACATCATTATAATGATTTCATTCCATTTAGTATTGTTCCACATTATTATAATCACACCATTAGAACGATTTCTTTACATTTAGCGTTGTTCCACATAATGATTACAATGAATACATCATTATAACGATTTCTAAATGTTGTTCCACATGGTGATTGCAACGAATACATCATTAAAACCATTTCATTACATTTAGTATTTTTCAACATATTGATTAAACTTTTACATATCATTATAACGATTTAATTACACTTACTAATTTCATTACATTAAAGTATTATTCCACATGATGATTACAATTAATACATCATTATAACGATTTCATTACATTTAGTATTGTTCCACATTATTACAATCACACCATTAGAACGATTTCCTTACATTTAGTGTTGTTCCATATTGTGATTGCAATGAATACATCATTAAAACCATTTCATTACATTTAGTATTTTTCAACATATTGATTAAACTTAACATATCATTATAACGATTTAATTACACTTACTGATTTCATTACATTAAAGTATTATTCCACATGATGATTACAATTAATACATCATTATTACGATTTCATTCCATTTAGTATTGTTCCACATTATTATAATCACACCACTAGAACGATTTCCTTACATTTAGTGTTGTTCCATATTGTGATTACACTGAATACATCATTATAACAATTTGATTACATTTAGCGTTGTTCCATAATGATTACAATGAATACACCATTATAACGATTTCATTACATTGAGTTATGTTTCACATGGTGATTACAATTTATACATCATATATCGGATCTCAATAATTATGTTCATTTTACTACCTCATTTTACTACCTCATTATTCCGATCCTTCGATCAACAAGGATCAAAATACTCCATTTAATATATTGTAATATTTTGCAGTAAACCTTTGACAAGCGCCTACTACCGTGATGTTGCAAAGTCAGAGCTAACAACGCGTACGGCGCAAAATTCATTCATAGATTTCCACAGATCGCCTCAGCATTCAATCAGAGTCAGTGCGTATCAACGCAGTAAATACGCGATGCACGCTTAAAGTACGCTGTGGTTTACTGCAAAATATTCTAATTCTAACGATTTTATTACATTTAGTATTTGTCCACTTAATGATTAGAATGAATACATCATTGGCATTTAGTATGCTTCCACATGATTATTACAATTAATACATAACAATTTTCATTACATTTGGCGTTTTTCCACAAGGTGATTACAATGAATACATCATTATAACGATTTCATTACAATTAGTGTTGTTCCACATGCTAATCACAATGAATACACCATTATAACGATTTCATTACAATTAGTGTTGTTCCACATGCTAATCACAATGAATACACCATTATAACGATTTCATTACAATTAGTGTTGTTCCACATGGTGATTACAATGAATACATCATTATAACGATTTCATTACAATTAGTGTTGTTTAACATAATGATTACAATGAATACATCATTATAACGATTCATTACATTTAGCGTTCTTCCACAAGGTGATTCCAATGAATACATCATTATAACGATTTCATTACAATTAGTGTTGTTCGACAGGGTGATTACAATGAATACATCATTATAAAGATTTGATGACATTTAGCGTTGTTCCACATAATGATTACAATGAATACACCATTATAACGATTTCATTACAGTTAGTGTTCTTCCACATAATGATCACAATGAATACACCATTATAACGATTTCATTACATTTAGCGTTGTTCCACATGATAATTACAATGAATACACCATTAGAACGATTTCGTTACAATTTGTTTTGTTCGACAGGGTGATTACAATGAATACATCATTGTAACGATTTCATTACAATTAGTGTTGTTCCACATGCTAATCACAATGAATACACCATTATAACGATTTCATTACAATTAGTGTTGTTCCACATGGTGATTACAATGAATACATCATTATAACGATTTCATTACAATTAGTGTTGTTTAACATAATGATTACAATGAATACATCATTATAACGATTCATTACATTTAGCGTTCTTCCACAAGGTGATTCCAATGAATACATCATTATAACGATTTCATTACAATTAGTGTTGTTCGACAGGGTGATTACAATGAATACATCATTATAAAGATTTGATGACATTTAGCGTTGTTCCACATAATGATTACAATGAATACACCATTATAACGATTTCATTACAATTAGTGTTCTTCCACATAATGATTACAATGAATACATCATTATAACGATTTCATTACATTTAGCGTTGTTCCACATGATAATTACAATGAATACACCATTAGAACGATTTCGTTACAATTTGTTTTGTTCGACAGGGTGATTACAATGAATACATCATTATAACGATTTGATTACATCTAGCGTCGTTCCACATAATGATTACACTGAAAACACCATTTCAACGATTTCATTACCTTTAGAGTTTCAAACGGTGATTACAATGAATACATCATCATAACGATTTCATTACATTTAGAGTTGTTCCACATAATGATTAAAATGAAGACATCATAACGATTTCAATACATTGAGGTTTGTTTCACATGGTGATTATACAATATTAGTACTGTATATCATAATATCGGATCTCATTATGTTCATTCTTAGTTCGCACTACCTCGTTATTCAGACCCTTCAACCAACTTTTATCCAACTACATATAACATTTTTATTATATTAACTTGTTCCACGTGATTATTACATTTAACACATCATTAAAATGATTTCATTACATTAAAGTATTATTCCACACGATGATTACAATTAATACATCAATATAACGATTTAATTATATTTAGTATTGTTTCACATTATTACAACTAACACACCATTAGAACGATTTCATTACATTTGTGTTGTTTCACATGGTGATTACAATGAATACATCATTATAATGATTTCATTACGTTTAGTGTTGTTTAACATAATGATTAAAAACTTCGGTGGAAGTTTTGCCACAAGTTTAAAAAATAACGGTTAGTTCATGAAAAAGAAGAAGTGAAATTTAGCAAAACGCGACGAGGTTTATTTGCCCGTAAGAGAGCTCTATTGTTCCGCTATTGTATCCGCTATTGTATCCACTATTGTATTCTATTCATAAAAGCTACTGCAAGAATCGCGGCAATCCCTGATCTTGCAGGTGTCTACCGCCGGCGTTTCGCATTTATTAACATTCAAAATGATCCCATACTCTTACATTTATAGTCTTATTAGTGCTTTTTATATAATATTCAGAAAAAGTGCAATTCTGAAAACTACTAAATTTTCAAGTGAAAATATATATTCCATCGAAAATATATCATACTTAATTGTATAGATAGAAATCTATTATACCCAACCCAGAAGTGCCCATTGCACCCAAATATCCCCGCAAATATCTCATACACGATTTTATTCATTCATTTTGGGCTTTAAACACTCAGAAGTCGTCCAAAATGGCAACATCATCAGCATGATCAAACCCTCTATGACTTGTTCACAAGTTGATGCTTTACAAATTACCCTCACTTGACCAAACACGCATAATACATGATCGAAACACCCAGCAGAGTTTTACATAAGATTATAAGACGGCGCGTGGCTTGTCTTAACGATTCAAAAGAGGCCACCATCTAACCCACTGACACTAGCTAATTAGCATGGTAGAAATCTATAGTGCGGACACACTTCAGTCGCAAACCACCAAAATTCGTGCTATTTTGGCGTTCTTGCAAAAGAAATCTCGTGAATCGAGTGCTCTCTCAACAATATCCCTAGATGTTTGCCAATAATGGCACACTCTAGAAACGCCAACATAAATCACCCAACAGCTTCATTTTAAGAATTATTTCAGTATCCAAATCAATGGGAACAGAAAGAGTATGGTCTACACATTCCAAGAAAATACTTCATTTGTTTGTTCCAGCATTCTATATTTCCCTAAAATTATCACATTTTTGTCACCAAAATACTATGAAAATGATTCAACAAGCTACGCAGAAATTATGTGCGATCATACAGATTTTACCAAATTTTACATAACTTTAGTAAATATTGGAATATCTTGAAGATTTTTAGCCATTCTGAAGGGCAACATGAGTATATATTAAGAAATCAAACATCGCGCCCTCCTCGCAACCTCCATTTAATCGAAGATTGTCAAAGATGATCCGATAATATGACCTCAAAAAAAGACAATTAATATCTACCAAAAAAACGTTTCAAAACGTAAAAAGGGGCCAAAGTTTAAAAATCTTTCCTGTGTGGCTTTTCACCCTTTTTAAACTTGGTCCCATTCAGTAAAGTAGTAATAACATGAAGAACGAGTCCTAATTTCTACATGCAACAATAAGGTTTAAGACTGTTCGAAAGCATAGGCTATAATGTATTATCAAAAACATTTGAAGGTTTATGTTTTATTATATTGCGTGTTCATAAAGAGTAGTAGAGTATTATATATACTTAGCAAATTGACTGTCTGTCAACCTACATCTGTACATGAGGCGCAGAATCACACAAGCCGATGAAGAATTTAACAAAGTGAGTATTTGCTACTTTTGCTTAAATCAAAATACATTATAACGTCTTTACGGAAAAACGTCAATCACGCACGAACATTAATTCATTTACTCTACAAAATGAACACTGACAACTAAGAAAACAAACAAGTAGCCTAAAGATGACTTCGTATGGGTCTTTAGAAACTTTCATAAATGGGACCAAGTTTAAAAAAGGGTGAAAAGCCACACAGGAAAGATTTTTTAAACTTTGGCCCCTTTTTACGTTTTGAAACGTTTTTTGGTAGATATAACAAATACATCATCATAACGATACCATTATAATTATTAGGTGTTATTGCAGATGGTGATTACAATTCATACATCATGATATCGGATCTCAATATGTTCATTCTAATGCCTCTTTATTTAGATCCTTCGACCAACTAGGATCAAAATACTTCTTTAATACATTATAACGATTTTATTACATTTACTGTTGTTCAACTTGATGATTAAACTTAACGCATCATTATAACAATTTCATTACATTTAGTATTGTTCCACATGATGATTATTATAACGAGTTTCATTACATTTACTGTTGTTCCACATGGTGATTACAATTAATACATCATCGTAACGATTTCATTACATCTATATTATGAGTTTGTTACATTTAGTGTTGTTCAACCAGGGGGGGAAGGAGGATTATGGCCTGTTGACTAACTGAATACTACTATCGCGGATTCAGGGAAATATGATTGCCCAAATACGCAAATTAACGTGGTGTAGGGATTTTTTGAGCACCATCGTTAGAAATATAAAAACAAAGAGAAACATAGACATTCATTTGATCTTCCCCATTTCATTACATTCTGAAATGACTCTAAATTAATATCATAGGAAGAAAAAAATACAATCTAAATTTTAGCCATATATATTTCAGTATCTATGGGCCGTTTTCTAGAAAATTTAGCTTTTGTAATAACCTCATGGCGTCAAAGTTCACTCACAGGTCCGGTCAATGTTGCTATGTAAGCGATCCGTTGAGTCTGTTACTGAGACTGTAAATTGTGTCGATATCGATTACCCAGGCAGCAGACGACGTTCGCAGGAACCTCAATCTCGACCTACTCCCTAAAATCTTTATCACGTAATGAATACGGAATAAATCACAAACATTAGGGGACTGGATCGGGTTGGAGGTTATTGCGGATCCTTCATCAGTTTCGGCTGTGATAGTCATGTAGTAGGGCCCCTAGATCATAATTAGGCCTATTATAAATCATATTACATTACTTTTTAGGGGAGTTCTTGAATTCTATCTTATTTATTTATTATTTATTTTATTCATAATCCAGGGTAGCACAATTCAACCAAATAGCTGGTCTAACGGGGGCCCTGCGATACATTTACACAACAATTATCAACATGCAATTTATAATATAGAATAGGCCTGTACAGTACGCCTACAACTATTTAGGCGGTAGGCCCTATACAAAATTAAAATACAGAAATGCAAATACACTTTTCAAAGTAAATAAAAACACATCATTAACAACTACATGCTCAGAATCTTGGATTCTATGCGATACCTCCAAATCAGTAGGCCTAGGCCTACTCCCTGTAGAAGTATTAACTGGATGGTGGAGGGGGGTATGATGGGCCATGAATAGGCCTAGGCCTATATAGGGGTCATAAAAATATGGGGTGGGAAGAAGTGCTACTAGGTCATAACATTCATGATGATAGGCCTATAGCCTATTTGGGATTGGGACTAGGCCTATAATTGGCCTAGGCCTAAATATTGTTTGAAAAACTAGTTGATTTACAATCAATAGGCCTACAAAACTTTCGCGCTTTCCAAATGGACTTTAGGCTTAGGCCTAAGGGAACAAAACAGACCAGTAGGCCTATTATAGTTCAGGTGTTTAATTATATAAGCCTAGGAATATAATTAAACACCTGAACTTTGTGGAATCTAGGTCTAATAGGCCTAGCTAGGCCTATAGGGGCCTAATAATTAAACGGGAATTAAACACCTGAAGTTTGTGGAATCATGTGTGCACGGAAGGGGTGTCATAACAATTTTCAAACCCGAGATAGGGAGTTTCATGGGGCCGTAATTTGTTTTAACCCGTGCGGGTTATTGCCTCTGGTCACTGACACATTTTGGGACTTTTTTCTAAAATTGGGCAAATTCCGCCCAAAATGGTGCGATTTGCTCAGGGCCATTGCATTGTATTTGAACAATTTATAAAAATAATCTAAGCCTACCACTCATGTCCCTCCGAGGCTCTCCCGGTGTGGATGAAAAACTGATAATCTAAATCTCAAAATATGGGGGCCGAGCAAAACATAGGCCTATTTCAAATTTGAACGTTTCCGTACTGTTTGATAGGTGTCGTGTCCCATAAATGTGTGCCAAAAGTTTTTCCCCTCATTTCAACCTGCAAATAAATTTTGCCCCCCCCCTTTTTTTTTTTTTTTTAAACAAATCCCCCTCCATTTTATCCTCCCCAGGGCTCATAATAGCATAGCCCTAACCATTTGTATGTTATTTCTAATTCAAATTGGAGCGATGTATAGAGCTCGGGTAGAAGAAGACTGGAATGGGGATAAGTTTTGCCGAGAATAAGTTTGGTATATTATATAATGTTCTGCTTGAAACAGCAGAGTGTAGGAAAGCCCCCCAATGGATTCATTCAGCGAAACCTAGCAAGTTTTGGGTTAAACAGGAGCCTCAATAAATTGAGTAAAATTTGGGGAAAATTCAGTGAGGGAAAATTGCACAACTCTGGTTGACTCAAAAGGATAATTTGGTGAGAGCTTATCTAACATTAGTTCAAAAATATTTGGATAACAGCAAACAAAAAGAGGGTCGGTCATTGGGTGAACATTAATTTAAAAATGTCGGCCACACGTCACCATCACCCATTTTTCAGTGAGGTGCCCGCATAACAGTGATTGTCCCCCGCATTGTTCTACAAAACATTAAAGCGGCTCGTGCATTGATTTGAAAGTCCTACAACAAAACCATATCTAGTGATTAACCTCTAACATCAACATGTCTAATTTTGGAGACTAGTACTGTGTATTGAGTTCTACTAGCCATGAGACAATTACTATTAAAGATCTGTAACACGTGCTTTGTTTTATTAATATTATTTATTGTTCACATTGTAGCTTTTCATCATTTTTACAAATATCAATATTATGACAATATTAAGTATAACATATTTTATTTAATATTGTACACTAGAAAAAATTTAATAATGATAAAACCAGATTCGAATTAATTATTCTTAACAGACCGAAAATTGAATTAAAAAAATTGAAATGTCGGATAAAAAAACAGATCCAAATAATTTGTAGATTAACTGCCATAAAAAGTCATGAACTATACATTCTGGAGATTTCAAGAGTTTCCAATGTTGCATTTGGAAAAGGCAGGCTTTTCAATAAACATCCAAATTGACGGGTACCAATCGTTTTGATAGAGCCTGTAGTGTGGGCCCTGTTCTCACCAATGGTCAAATCATCAACATTACTTCCAAACTTCTGTAGAGTTTGGAACATCCAAAGCATCATCATTGATCACTAATCTTGCCGTAAAATGGAATGAACAGGACCAATGACATTGCCTTAAGGAACACCTTACACCACCATTAAGTAAGAGCAAGTCTTAATATGAAGTTAAATTTTTTTTATTTATACACTAGGATTTGCCCTCCAACATTTTGTAAATAGCTGTTTTTGCTGTTTGTTTTGCAACAGACTTGTAGTTGAGTCACTAAACCTGAGTTTCGAGTCATCTTGAGGTTGAGACAAGTCTCAAGTTTGGTCTGAAAGTTGAGAAGAATCATAACATATTTAGTGATAGACTTTGTCCTGAATGCACATTTTCCAAACTTGGACTTTTCAACAAAAATAAAATTTACATTCAAATGCACATTTATTGTAAATTACAAACATTTATATTTTCATAATTGAAAACATTTCTCAACCACATCGACTTACAGGTTAATTTTAATTATTGGTACATAATTATTAGACCATATTTTTTGTACCTGAGTCCACTTCATTCAAGACTGAGCCGAGCCCAGTCCATTTATATTTGAGTCTGAGCCAAATTCAGGTCCAAAAAAACTATGACCCACCGCACAGTTGACACTTCAAAAACTCAACCTAACAACAATACAAACAACAACTAATTGTACAAAACAACCATGATAATTAGTAGAGAGGCCACTTCGGTCTATCTGCTCTAGTTAAGATTTTTGTGCATTATTATTAGACAAAGGTGCCAGCTAGGTTAGAATTAACCATTAGGCGACGAAAAAAAAACCCTGTTCTACAGGCGAACAGACCTTTCAAGTAGGGTCGGTCAGCTTTTTTTTTTTTTTTTAAATGACCCAAAAAAAGCACCAAACTCTCAAGTTTAAATAATTTGCAATTTGAGAAAATACAAAAACAAACTTTGTTTCTGAAATTTCCGAAATTTGGGTCGGGATTCATTTGTACATGGAAAACGTTTTCCCAAATTTGTTCAAAATCTTGGTCAGTCGGGCCAGTAGAACAGGGTTTTCTTTTTTCGTTGCCTTAGAGACTCATCTTTCTGTTTAACCCAGCTGGCATTTTCAAATGAGCTGAGATATTTGGGTAGAAAAATGCAGTTTGTGAATTTGTTATTTTCAATATTTGTTAAAACCATGCATCTTTATATGATATCTTGATGCAATATTTTGGGAGAAATGCATTATTTTGATGATTTTGCTCAATTTTGAACAAAGAAAGTTAATTTTATCTACAGACTACAGACTACATGGTAAAAAATGAAATTTAATTTTTTTTAAAGATATTTGAAATAAAAAGTAACCAATACACTGGTATGAATGTGTACATCAAAAAAGTCAATCATGGCAACTTCCTGAAACCAAAGTTTTTGACCTATGACCTCTTGAAAATCAAATGTCAACATAAAATAGTTTTTGGCAGTTTTGCCATCAAAATCAACTGAAAAATGGTGGGAAACATAGTTGCTATGGTAGCTGAACAACCTGTGACTTCTGCAAATATCCTGAAATTGTGGTACCATTTAACATCAAGAACATCAATTGTAGTTGAAGCTTTTGTATAAATTGTAGGCCTATAGCAACAAAACAAATGCCCATTTAAACCAAAATTTCAAATTTGTACCCAAAAATTGCATCGGCAATTTACAGCCCAAAACAAGCATTTTATGCTGACCTTTGATTTTCAAGAGGTCATAGGTCAAAAACATTTGGTTTAGAAAGTTGCAATGATTGACTTTTTTGTTTTTTGATGTACACATTCATATCAATACAGGTATACTCTTTATTCCAAATATCTTTAATTTTGTTTTTTCCATTATTTACCATTGTTAACTTTTTTCGGTCAAAATTGTACAAAATCACCAAAATAATGTATATCCTCCAACTATTTCATCAAGATAATAAGAGATGCAATTTTTTCGTTAACAAATATTGAATATATGTAGGGATGTAGCTACAGTGGGCGGTAGTGGGTGGCACTGTGGCAGAGCCCACCACTCAGTTTTGGAGCCCACCAGTCAGCTGCAACTTTAGCACTGGAGCCCACCACTCAGAGGCCCAAATTGCACAATTTTATTGGATTAGTCAAGAATTTGGCCAAAATTGGCAAAAATTGCCAAATATGCAAGATTTTCATTAAATGTTGCCCACAACAAAAACTATCCTAGCTACAACCCTGTACATATGACATGTATAATTCTCCACAGCAAATATGAATTATGAAGTTCATACTTAATGTAGTTTCAAAGTTATAGCTATTTTAATATTCACATTTTTGGTAAAAATTGTACTCACAAAACTGCATTTCAACACACATGTCACTTTTCAGAAATAGCAACCGGGTAAAATGATATGATCGAATGTGTAGATAAATTTTAACACCATTTAGAAGCACAAAAACCTCAAAATCACTGGCCTCTCTAAATCTTAAATCATAGGACCTGTTATTGTGGCATCTCCGCTATTATAAGCCTATGTAAAAGTGTTTAAAAAAATCCAAATAAATATTTATGCTGAAATGGCCTCTGGTTTTTTGGAGGTCATGGGTCAATGTGAAATTGTAAGCACTGGTATAGGACTATTAAATTAGGCTAAGCCTGGTGGCTTAGGAAGCCTGACCATGTGCCATGTTTCGAGAAACCGGCCCAAAGTGGTCTCTCTTTACTAAATAGCTTGACACGTACAAAAATGATGTGAAACCATAATCCTTATACTAGGCTACTACAGTCATGATAATAATAATAATTAATATTGATATATGTATAAACTCACAGATAGATCTATGCAACCAGGCCTACATTAGGTTGTGCACATGAAAGGCAATGTATTCAGAGGGGACTAAATTAAATAGAAAAAGAAGAAAGTAATAATACCGTAACCACTCGGGTATAAGCCCAACCCCTAGATGGTCAATTTCACTTTAAAAAATTCCAAAAATGCAGGGGGGGGGGGGGCACTCAAATAAATGGTCTGTACGCATGCGTGACCAAAAAAACAAGGAAAAGGGGTGTTTTTTTTAGCCAAGGCAAGTTACGCGAATGACGCATTTAGGGTCTAAAAAACACTGATTTTCAAGAATAAGGGTAGTTTTCTGAAACTGAACAACTTGTTTAGGGTACCTTTACAAATTTTTGGTACTAGCCAAATAACCCATTAGCAGGCATGGGACTACGCATTTATGAAAAAGTCTGGAAAAGCACGTAAAATTGGCCAAAAACACCTGAAAAAGGGTTGAAAATTAATAAAATTGCGGAAATTTTGACATCACAAAAGTCTGGTTCCAGTGTTTCCACTGGAAAATCCCATGCCTGCATTAGGGGTATATTTTATATTAACTTACCTAATTTAGGCTTAAATTTCTTGGTATGGTAAAACGCGTTTAGGGGGTGTTTTTAAGAAGATTTGGTCACACATGTGTACACTATCATACTGAAGTGAAAAAAAAAAAAAAATGGGGGTGGGCTTATAACCTGGGAGGGGCTAGTAGTTGAATTTAAAAATAAGAAAAATCTTCCCCATTTGTATATGCCCAATGTATCAGTAATTTCTATCATCTTTGTCAATTTTTTTAAAGTTTTAAGTATGAAATGTTAATTTTTAAACAATATTTTTAAAATATTTGTTCTTAAGGGGTACTACACCCTCAATAAATTTAATGTCTATTTTTGCATTTTTCTCAAAAACTAATAACACAGTGGTAACAAAAGTTATGTATATTATAGGGGCAAGGAATCCAATTACTACACTGGAATTTCAGTGACCCAAGACAAGCAGTTTGTTATTTATGATAAGAAATAAGGTACCGCTAGGATGTACCTTGTTTCCTATCATATATCCCTGAACCGCTTATCTTGAGTCACTGAAATTTTAGTGTAGTAACTGGATTCCTTGCCCCAATAATGTACATAACTTTTATTACCAGTGTGTAATTATTTTTTGAGAAAATGCAAAATAGTCACAATTTACCACAGGGGTGTAGTACCCCTTGAATCTTGAAAAGCATTGATTAGAGGTTAATGACTGTGCATCAGTTGTATTGAGGGTATTGTGAAACAGGGTCTTAGGCAGGATTTGAAGTTTGGGTGTGTAAATTCAAAAAACTGGGTGTGTAAATTTAAGATTGTTTAGATATTTCACAATACCTGAAAAATAACTGATGCAAAGTCACTAACCTCATTCATAACCGTCACTTTTTTTTTTTAAATTCAATTAACGTTACATTTTTTTTTTTTTAATTTGAAAACAGAACACAATTTTAACTTTATCTATCTCCATGAGGGCCAAAGGAGGCATTTTTGAAAATTGAGTTACTATAATTATTACCTTGTAGTAACATTATGCTATCATATACCAAAAACACAAAGGTCTAGCATACTTGGTTCTAAAGTTATGAGGTATTGTGATGTACATTTTCTTTTGTGTTTTATTGTCTTTTACTCCATACATGTATGTTTGCCTTTATCTCAATTTCATGTTTGCCGCCTTTGGCCCCCATGGACCAGATCGTGTCACATATATATACATGCATCACAGCACTACATGCAGTGCTGTGCCCTAATAAGTGTACATAGCTCATCAGAATTAAACCATTAAAACCATGCATTTATAGATGTGGAAATAATGTTACGTACACTATGAAATGGAGCTGAATTAGAGCCACTGAATACAACTTGGGTCAGGGGCGGATTTAGGGGGGGGGGCACCCGGTGCGTGCCCACTGCCCCTATAATTTTTGCAGAGCGGCGCCTGACTTTATGTATTTTTACAGATCGGCACTTGACATGGCTCTCCCTCTTTTGAAAATTCCTGAATCCACCCCTGAGTCGGGTCAAATGGTCTTAGAGTCAAGTCCGCATCACCAGAGTCTCAAGTGAAATCATTGAAGTCTCAAGGCAAGTCATTTGGATTCGAGACTCAAGTCCTAAAGCTTGAGTTCAAGTCATTATTTTCAGACTCGAGTCGTGTCTGGAGTCCTAAAATGTCGAGTCGAATCCAACTCAACTCGAATGACTCGACTTGTTACAAGTCTTTTTTAGCAGTGCTCGTTCCCATTCAAAACAAACAAAGTTTAATGTTTAGGAAAGAGAACCATAATCTTTATACTGATTTCCAATTGTAGATCAAACTTATCGTGGTGGGTTGACTT
Organism: Amphiura filiformis; assembly: GCF_039555335.1. NCBI lineage: Eukaryota > Metazoa > Echinodermata > Ophiuroidea > Amphilepidida > Amphiuridae > Amphiura > Amphiura filiformis. Next base: position 208,936 of record NW_027305501.1, read on the forward strand.
GATCTTGGGCAACTATGTCATAGGTGACTTCCACTCTGGTACAAATCCAATTGCCAGGAGCTACTTTCAAGTAGATGATGCTGGGGGGCACAATTTTTCCGGGCCATCCGTCTCTGGTATTTGTTTGTTGCTGTAGACCAGTTTCTTCCAGGCGTGCAAGTTCATATTCTGTAAAATGAAATAATTCAAGACAATACTGTGATACTTGTAATATTGGGCTATTCCAGTTGAAATCCATACACCTCTATGGAAGACATCTAAGGTCACCAATTCAGGTAACCCTATTTGAAATTCACACCCGGAATTCACACTCCTTGTGTGGAAGATTAAAGCAATAATCAGGGGTGTGAGTGACCACAAATAAAAGAGCCTCAAAATTCTGAAATTTGGAAACCTCCTATAATTTAATTCAGATTTTAATCTGAACTCTCACTCACACCCCTGAATAATGCACAATTTCAATCATAGGTTCTTTGTTTCCATAGTTTTCACTAATCACATTATGTCCCCTTTTAACGTCGAGCGGTAAAACAAAGAAAATTGCCATTTCATTCCAGTGCCTTTAAGGTACCGTTCACAAACACTTGTTAGGGGGCCTGATGCAAAAAGGGGGGGGGGGCTGAAAAGGTTTGACCCTCCTAAGGGGGGCCCTGAAAAAAATGACCACAAATTTTCCTGGGAAAATTGAGTTATATGCTTTTCTATGGGGTTGACCCATAATTTTCATGTCAAAAAAAAGGGGGGCCCTGAAATTTTTGAGGTCTGTAAAGGTTTTGTGACGGAATTTTTTTGCATCAGGCTCCCCTCTTACAAGTGTTGTGAACGGTCCCTAATTATCGTCAATGCGTTTTGGCTCGCCGATCGTCATTGAGCTTCATGCAACTTGGTTGTATAAAGAGACATTTAAGACAAATAGCGATAGATACACACAGTTTATATGTCACTGATTCAATGATATGTATGCATGAGATGTATCAGCCATCACAATAAAACCAGAGATATCAGGTTTTATTATAAAAACTTAAATTTTACTGTAATTAAAGCACTTCAGGCTTAGTCTTACTACTCTTTCACGTGGTATTTCAGTAGGCCTACGCTATTAGGCATAACAATCATGCAAAAAGAAATTGAGGTCATCACTGTGGAAAAATCACACATGGCAAAAGGGCATGTATTCCATGGGGGTTGGGGTTGTATGGATTTCAACTGGAATAGCCCATTGCAACAGTAAGCCTACAAGAATATTTTTAAGCTAAACAGTATTGTCACATGGAGAGCACACAACAACATTTATATTACAGTACTGCTGTTTGTTTGTATGTTGTATTTGCGGCGTCCTGATCATCACGTAAAATCTGGCAAAATGAACTAGGTGATGTACAAATGCTGTTTTGTAAAATAAACATGTTGTTGCATCTTCCATTTATTTATTAGATGAAATCACAGTATTAAGGCCGCATAAAATTAATGTTTTGGTTCTCGTCCCCTCCCTCCTCAATTTCTGGGATTTGTCAGATTTTTTTTTTTTTTGTAATAGATTTTTCAATTATTTTAGACTTTGGAATGATTTATGAATTTTTCATACCTATAAATAGGTTTATTTGAGAACAAGGACCACTTCCAAGTCTTTTTGTGGTACTCTAGGGGGTTTATACCTCAGAATCTCATATTTGAAAAAAAAAAAAAAAGTGCCTCATCGTTTCCTCGAGCACTGTTGGAAAAGACCGAAAACTACAGACAATGCTGATTTTCACACTGAAAAAAAAAAAAAAAAAAAAAACCTCCCTCCCTCATCAATTCATGAAAATCCTCTGGACGAGAACCAAAATATTAATTTTATACGGCCTAACAAATGCATGCACTTAAATCAAATAAAAATTACAAATTATAGTTGTACATACCAGGTCTTTATGCTATTTGTTCACTCTGTAGAGTAGATCTATGTAAAGTCACATTCTCCTCACAACTGTGGCATGTGGCTAAAGTTGCTGCAATAGTTCACACTGACCTAGCTGGTGGCAAAAGTACAAGAAACATGACTTCATGTCAAGCTAAAAATCATATTAAAAACAACACCTTTTTAGTCCTAGCCCAATTTAGTCGTTGAGTAGGCCAGAGTCAGCACCTATGTTAGGCCTATGCCATGGCATGGGCCTAAAGAAATCCCAACTCACGCTTGCGTAAATTCACAATAGGGTGCACCAGTCACACAATACACAACATGGAACTAAGGTAAGTGCTGTACCCAACTGCGTGCACACCATTCTATCTCAAGACATGATGTTATGAGTTTTTTCATCAATTATAAGCCGAACAAACTTTTAGTCCTTGGTAGTATTTAAAAAATCAGCATTCTTAATAAAATACCAACTATTTTTAATTTGTATGCTGCTGCAGCATACAACTAATTATAGGTTAATAAACGTGTATCATTTGTTGGGAGAGAAATTGTACAAAATAATGCAGACGTACTGAGATGTTCATGTGTCTAATGCACGAGCCCTGAAGGCGGAGTGCATTTATAAGACGCATCAACATCTCAGTACAAGTGCATTATTTTGTACAATTCTCGAGCAATAAGTGATAATGCTTGCATTTATTCATACACGACTAAAAAATCCTGTGGTTTTTATAATTTTTATAACAAAATTGTCACTAAAATGTTGGAAAATACAAACAAATATAAATGCCTCCACCCGCAAGAAAAATGAACGCATCCGAAAGCACTACGCGGAGTGCGCGCCAGTGCAATTATACAATATTTAGGCACGGCTATTAATTTACTAACGCTTGCTCTGATTGGTTCATACTATGAAAAATGATAATATTCATGGATGGTTGACATTGGTTGTACTGAATTGCGGCTTTGTGAGCAATAAATCAGTCAATTATGTTCAGGAATAGATTCAAACATTGGCGAAATTGAAATTGTACGGTACTAATATAAATATATATTAAATTCATGCACATCGTGGAACATTCAACTACGCTTGTTACTCCGCGACTAATCATGCTAACTACACGCACGTCGCACGTATAACGCTACTCTCTGGCGTCCATATTAGCGAGGCTATCTGCATACAACTACTTACTACGCACAGCCACGCAAAGAGTATATGTTCCACGATGTATACGAATTTGATAATTTTTCTATAGAATTTGTTTGCAAGCGTTTATGGGTAGCCTACATAGGCCTACACTCAAGTGTTTACGGATATATGCGCGCAAGTGAATATGGGTATGCACGCGGTCGCGTACCTGTTTATGGGCAAGCACACGTTTTTGCGCAAGTGTTTGTGGCTACGCACACAGTTGTTTGTTCCACTTTGCGGGTGCCAAGTGTTTGCTAGTGCTACTCAAGTGCTGTGCTTGCCCACAAGCAAAGCAAAGTTAAGGCAAGTCTAACATGCTACTCTAGAGAAATACTTCACGTAAGTCTTAAGTTCTGAATCAGTCTCCAACACACCACTATGTCTATGTACTGTGTGTGGCTCAAGAGCCACGATTTATGGGCTGCATGCAGTGACTTCTCATTTGAGCTGTATGCGTCATGTGCGTAGTGCGGCCATAAACACTTGCAAACGCATGTGCGTACCCATAAACAATTGCGTGTGTGCATACCCATATACCAATAAGCACACACGTGTGTGCGTACCCATAACACTTGCCCACAATGCGTGCGTACACTGCGTATCCATAAACACATACGCATATATGTACCCAAACAGTTGCAAACACATGTGCGTCCGTAGCATGGTAGTTGCGTACCCATGCTAAGCCACTGTCATGTTTTAGTCAAATGACGGAATCCCACCAGGTATATTTATATTATTCATTAGATTGTTTAGTTCTGACTTCTGAGAGTGATAATTGGGACTGGGACTCGGAGCTACTCAGTCACTCAGGGCAGGCATGTCAGGGGATCTCAGCTACTTACTTACCGAACATTCATGTCAGTTAACTTTGCAGAAGTACTGTAATCATGATCAGCCCATACCGCCATGATCATCATGATGATGGCCATGTCCATGATGATTCAAATGCATGAATGCAACCATCGATCGGCGTCCTGGGCCGGGGATCATGCAGTGCCACTCCCTGTACTATTCATTGCAGTGCTGGTGTGCAAACATTGCCAATGCACGGCGTAGTGTTTTTCTTCTGACATGTCCGATTAGTACATGAACTCTTGCAGCTTTAACTTTACACACAAACCCTGGCATAAAATAATGTGTACATTTCTGCACCCTTGGCCGGCATTACGTCCTGAAAGGATCCTACTGAGTATCGACGTAAACGTAAACCGTACTGGAAATGGAAAGTCACCATTGCAATCCACGCAATGATTGCCAATGTAATGGTTTGCATGCATGACAGCTCGACAGTGCATGCATGTTGCGTGTGTTGCATACGAAAATTGTCAGTTGCCGGTTCGCTTTCTGCAGTGATTTGACGACCTTTTATGGGCAAAATCTCTCAAAATCAAAGAGTTGCGGTGTGCCCATTATGATCTAAGTCCGAAAATCTTTACATACACGAAGTTTTAAGTCATGAACATCAGGCAATGTTGACTTTTTTTGGTATTTAAAAACTGTGTTTTCCGATGACAAAATGGCGGCGTTTTTACCAGAGTTTTTCCGATCCAGACCGGCCTGGCAAAATCTGATCACGATTATCGATTAGGACCAGGGAATAAATAAAGGGTTGCCAGTCATCAAGAAATCCTCCGTCCCCCCCTGTGTTCAACATAATGATTACAATGAATACATTATTATAACGATTTTATTACATCGATTTATGTTTCACATGGTAATTATAAAATGAATACGTCATCATAACGATGTCATTACATTAAGTTTTGTTCCACATAATGATTATAATCATTATAACGATTTCATTACATTAAGTTGTTCTACATAATGATTACAATTGATACATCAGCATCATTACATTAAGTGTTGTTCCACATGGTGATTACAGTTCACACATCATAATGTCGGATCTCAATATGTCCGGATACTACCTCGTTATTCAGATCCGTCGACCAACTTTGATCAAAGTACTTTATTAATACATTATAACGATTACATTTAGTGTTTTTCAACATATTGATTAAACTTAAAACACATCATTATAACGATTTCATTATATTTGGTGTTGTTCCACATGAAGATTACAATTTATTACAATTTCATTACATTTGTCATTTTGTTCCACGTGGTAATTTACATCATCATAACGATTTCATAAAATTAAGTGCTGTTCCACAGGTGGTTACAATAATATCGGATCTTAATATGTTTTCTTTGTTCGTACTACCTCGTTATGTTGATCCTTCAAACAACTTTTATCAAAATACTTCTTTAATACAGTATATTGATTTCATTACATTAAAGTATTGTTCCACGTGGTGATTACAATTAACACACCATTATCACGATTTCATTACATTTAGTGTTGTTCCATATTGTGATTGCAATGAATACATCATTAAAACCATTTCATTACATTTAGTATTTTTCAACATATTGATTAAATTTAACATATCATTATAACGATTTAATTACACTTACTGATTTCATTACATTAAAGTATTATTCCACATGATGATTACAATTAACACATCATTATAACGATTTCATTACATTTAGTATTGTTCCACATTATTACAATTAACACACCATTAGAACGATTTCTTTACATTTAGCGTTGTTCCACATAATGATTACAATGAATACACCATTATAACGATTTAATTACATTGAGTTTTGTTTCACATGGTGATTATACAATTAATACATCATAATATCTGATCTCAAATATTATGTTCATTCTTTGTTCGCACTACCTCGTTATTCAGACCCTTCAACCAACTTTTATCCAACTACATATAACATTTTTATTAGATGAACTTGTTCCACGTGATTATTACAATTAACACATCACTATAACGATTTCATTACATTTAGAGTTGTTCCACATGGTGATTACAATAATTATGAATACATCATTATAACTATTTCATTACATTTAGCGTTGTTCCGCATGATGATTACAATAATTATGAATACATCATTATAACTATTTCATTACATTAAGTACTAGTATTGTTCAACATAATGATTACAATGAATACATCAGTATAACGATTCCAATACATTTACTCTTGCTGCACATGGTGTTTACAACAAAATAGGGCCCTATATTGATTATAGCGATTTCGTTGCAGTTAGTGTTGTTCCGCATAGTGATTACAATGAATACATCATTAGAACGATTTCATTACAGTAATGGTTATTCCACATGTTGATTACAATACATACATCATAATATCGGATCTCAATATGTTCATTCTTTGTTCGCACTACCTCGTTATTCAGACCCTTCTACCAACTTTGATCCAACTACATATAATAATTTTATTACATTAGCTTGTCCCACGTGATTAACACATTTAACACATTATTATAACGATTTCATTCCATTTAGTATTGTTCCACATTATTACAATCACACCACTAGAACGATTTCCTTACATTTAGTGTTGTTCCATATTTTGATTACAATGAATATATCATTAGAACGATTTCATTACATTAAGTGTTGTTCCACATAGTGATTGCAACGAATACATCATTATAACGATTTCATTATATTTAGTGTTGTTCAACATATAATTACAATGAATACATCATCATAACGATTTCATTACATTTAGTGTTGTTCCACATGAAGATTATATTTTATTTACAATTTCATTACATCTGTCATTAAGTTTTGTTCCACATGGTAATTTACATCATCATAACGATTTCATTACATGAAGTGCTCTTCCACATGGTATTTACAATAATATTGGATCTTAATATGTTCTTTCTTTGTTCGTACTACCTCGTCATGCTGATCCTTCGACCAACTTTGATCAAAATACTTCTTTAATACAATATAATGATTTCATTACATTAAAGTATTGTTCCACGTGGTGATTACAATGAATACATCATCATAACGATTTCATTACATTTGTGTTGTGTTGTTCTACATGATAATTACAATTCATACATCATAATATCGGATTTCAATTATTGGAACGATTTCATTACATTAAGTGTTGTTCCATGATGATCACAATGAATATATCATTATAACAAATTTATTATACCTTTAATGTTGTTTCACATGGTCATTATAATTAATACATCATTATAACGATTCCATCACATGTAGTGTTGTTCCACATGGTGATTACAAGGAGTACATCATTAGAACGAATTCATTACATTTATTATTGTTACACATGATTTTTACAGTTAATACATCATTATAACGATTTAATTACATTTAATCTTGTTCCACATGGTGATTACAATGAATTCGCTGGCGTAGTGCACGTTAAAATATGACCGTTACTAGGCCAACAGTACTGGCTCACGCTTTCTTTGTTACGAACCACTGATCGAAATGATCACAACACAAATGGCGTATCATAATTTGGAACAGGTGTATGAGCCCAGACAAGAACCAGTAACCAATGGTTACTAACATGCACTGCATCAGCGAATACATCATCATATTACGATTTCATTACATTTAGTGTTGTTCCACATGATGATTACAATTCAGTATTGAAGTGGTTACGTAATTATCTTGGTTACCGGATCACGCTATTTTGGTATGCCTTCGAGTGCCATATACTTTGTGTGGTGATCATTTCGATCATGGTTCATTACTCAAGCGCGTGATCCCGTTGACATAGTAACATTACGTAACTTTGCTGGCGAATTAATACATCATTATAGCGATTTCATTACAATGATTATAATTAATACATGCAGAATGTAACAATTTTTAATTAGTAAGCATTGACTGAAAACCAAAGAAATGCGTAGGTAGGCATATTTACAGAGATAAATGTGTGTTTATAATCTGTTTTGCTCAAATCTTTGAGAAAAACATTTCATGGATGACCTTAACTTAGACTCAACTTGTTACAAGCGGACAAGTAAGAGACAGCACTACCTTACATGACTATGACCAGATGACCATTCAATGACCAAGACAGACCAGATGACCAGTCCTGGTGTGGTAAGATCAGCTATGACCAGATGACCATTTAATGACCAAGACGGACCAGATGACCAGTCCTGGTGTGGTATGATCAGCTATGACCAGATGACATACCAAGACAGACCAGATGACCAGTCCTGGTGTGGTAAGATCAGCTATGACCAGATGACCATTTAATGACCAAGACGGACCAGATGACCAGTCCTGGTGTGGTATGATCAGCTATGACCAGATGACATACCAAGACAGACCAGATGACCAGTCCTGGTGTGGTAAGATCAGCTATTATGACCAGATGACCATTTAATGACCAAGACAGACCTGATGACCAGTCCTGGTGTGGTAAGATCAGCTATTATGACCAGATGACCATTTAATGACCAAGACCGACCTGATGACCAGTCCTGGTGTGGTATGATCAGCTATGACCAGATGACATACCAAGACAGACCAGATGACCAGTCCTGGTGTGGTAAGATCAGCTATTATGACCAGATGACCATTTAATGACCAAGACAGACCTGATGACCAGTCCTGGTGTGGTAAGATCAGCTATTATGACCAGATGACCATTTAATGACCAAGACCGACCTGATGACCAGTCCTGGTATGGTAAGATCAGCTATTATGACCAGATGACCATTTAATGACCAAGACAGACCTGATGACCAGTCCTTGGGTGGTAAAATCAGCTGTATCCAGATGATCATTCAACATTTTCAATGACCAAGACGGACCAGATCCTGAGTGATAAGATCAACTACTACCTGTTCATTCAATGACCAAGAGAGAGATAAGATGACCAGCTAGTCTTGGTGGTACGATATATTACTACAACTAACTACTATTAAAGTAAGGCATACATATTTCATACAGTACGATAAAATAGCTTCACATGATGCACTGCTCTTGATAACAATATGCTATCACAGATTTCACATGTTTGCCCCGGCTTCTGTAGATTCATTAGGCAACACATCGTCTTCTGGATGATGTTGAACACTATCATGCTTTTGTTGACCACTAAATATAGTTTGTAGCTCTATGTCTTGAGGACTACACAGCTGTCTTTGGTTTATGAACAAAGGCTGTGCCTTTTGTTGTAAATATTCATCCGGAGGTATTTGTCGTAAAGGCTTCTGATCCCATGATCGAGGTGGATCTATTTTGTTTTCAAGTTAAGCAGCTTTACGTTGTTTGCGATAATTGCTGATAAGTGCGGCAATGGTGTACAAATACGGGTTTATGGCAGAATTAATGGGTAAAATGACTGCAACAGACCATGCGAATACTGAAGGCGGCAGAGTCATTAGCCCACTTTGTACCAATATCCCAAGCACAATAATCGGTGCCCAACAACAGAAATTTGTAAGAATGACGGCAGAGACTTTGGCAGTCATTTTTATCTGTTGTTTCAACTCTAACTCACGTCCTGCTTGTTTTGATGACTTCTTGACAGATCGCACAATCCCTACATAACACAACAGTATAACAATAATGCAGATGCCATTAACACCTAGAAATAGTGCCGACGCATAATACAAACCAGGAACATGGCCGAGAGACTTAGAATCGACAAAAAACTTCTGATAGGAAATGCCATTATGAGAATCTATCCAAGTGAATGAGACTGTCTTGTTAAATCTTTCCAATCTAGCCATAGGAAGTGCTATGCACACGTGAGAGTTCTCGTAAAATCTATAATTGTTCCCGGATAAAACAGTTGGAATAATGCCTAGTGTCAGAGAAAGCAGCCAAAGAAATGAAACTACGTATAAAGTTGATGACTTTTTTCTCAACTTTCGATGAGAGTAAGGGAACTGAATGTTTATGAATCTGTCAATGCTTATCAATGTCACAAAGAAAACAGAAGCTTCACTTGATACTATCGACATTGCTCCAGTAATTTTGCATGTAATACCAGTTCTCCAGGACTCAGCACGCATAGGAAAATGTTCACCAAAATAAATATCAGCGGATGCGATAATTAACATATACATGCCCATGAGTAAATCAGAGAGCGCCAGATTGGTAAGCAGGATTGTTTGAACTTTTTCGTCTTTCGTTTTTTTCCTGCTTAAAACAAAAATATTTCCAGCTAGGGCGTTCACACCAATGACCCACATCATGCACATCAACACCTTATCAGATAATAACCTGTCGCATGTCAAATACGGGGATCTCTCCTCTAAAGCTCTACAATTTATATCACTTGGCACATAGCATTCACAAATTTCAGTTTGGCTTGCACTAACTTCTGTCGACTTTTGTAGGTCAATAAATGTATACTTTTCGATCATAGTCAGTTTGTTGTCTCGTAAGTCAATAAAATCAAGTTGCTTTAAGTAGGTAACATTTGGAATATCAGTAAGCTGGTTACCAGACAAATCCAGATGACGCAGGTTTATTGTATCTTTGAATATTTGGGAATCCAAGACCTGCAGCTGATTGTTTCCCAAAAACAAATATTGCAAGTGTTTCAATCGCTTAAATATTTTGTGATTTAAATCAGTCAATGAGTTGTTGGCAAATTTTAGAGTGTTCAAATTAACAAGCTTCGAAACTAAATTATGTGCTAGTTTCACAAATTTATTACCTGATAAGGACAAAAAATGTAAGTTAGACAAATCTTGAAACAATGTATCATCTAACGTTATCAATTCATTTATACCGAGGTCTAAAATATTCAGGCTATGAAGGCCCCAAAACAGTTGCTTAGGAAGATGTTTCAATTTGTTCACAGCTATATTAAGTTTAGTCAGCTTATTAGCGGCATTGAACAAATCCCCATCCAATGAAATGATTTGATTTATGCTAATATCTAGTCTCTCAAGGTTTATTAGCTCTTTAAAAAGCCCTTTTGGAATAGCTGATATATTGTTGTGCGTCAGTGTAAGGAAAACCAACATTTTAGCTGCATCGAACAAATCTCCATCTAATGAAATGATTTGATTTGCAATGAGATCCAACATTTTAAGGTTTATCAAGCCATTGAACAACCTTTTCGGTAAAACGGTCAAGTTGTTGAATGACATAGACAGGGTAGTAAGCTTACGCATTCTATTGAACAAATCATCACCTAATGAAATGATACGATTGTAGGAGAAGTCCAACACTTTAAGGTTTATCAAACCATTGAACAAACCTTTCGGTAAAACCGTCAAATTGTTGTAAGACACCGACAGAATAGTCAGCTTACGCGTTGTATTGAACAACTCCGCATCTAATGAAATTATTTCATTTTCATAGAGGTACAACTCTTCAAGTTTTGTCAAACTTTTGAACAACCCTTTCGGTAAAACGGTCAGGTTGTTGTCAGACAGAGTCAATTTAGTCAGCTTACTAGTTTCATTGAACAACTCCGCATCTAATGAAATTATTTGATTTCCAGAGAGGGACAATTCTTCGAGGTTTATCAAACCTTTGAACAAACCTTTCGGTAAAACGGTCAGGCTGTTGTTGAACAGATACAGGATAGTCAGCTTACTCGTTTCATTGAACAAATCTCCATCTAATGAAGTGATTTCATTGCCACCAAGGTTCAACCTTTTAACATTAATCAAACCTTTGAACAACCCATTTGGTAAAATGGTCAGATTGTTGTTATTAAGCAACAGGGCAGTCAACTTAATAGTTTCATTGAACAACTCCGCATCAATAGCAATTCTTTGACTTCCATTGAGGTACAAAACTTCACGTTTCGTCAAACCATTGAACAACCTTTTCGGTAAAACGGTCAAGTTGTTGTTAGACAGAGTCAATTTAGTCAGCTTCCTAGTTTCATTGAACAACTCCGCATCTAATGAAATTATTTGATTTCCAGAGAGGGACAATGCTTTGAGGTTTATCAAACCTTTGAACAACCCTTTCGATAAAACGGTCAGGCTGTTGTTATACAGATGCAGGTAAGTCAGCTTACTCGTTTCATTGAACAAATCTCCGTCTAATGAAGTAATTTTATTTCTATAGAGGTACAAGTGTTCAAGGTTTATCAAACCTTTTAACAAACCTTTTGGTAAAATGGTCAAGTTGTTGCCATGCAGACGCAGGTAAGTAAGCTTACTCATTTCATTGAACAGATTTTCCTGTAATGAAACTATTTGATTTTGAGATAGGTGCAACCTTACTAGGTTCATCATACCATTGAGCAACCCTTTTGGTAAAACGGTCAGGTTCATGTGAGCCATGTCCAGGAGAGTAACCTTATTCGTTTCATTGAACAATTCTCCATCTAATGATATGATTTGATTTTCATAGAGATGCAACTCTTCAAGGTTTATCACACCATTGAACAACCCTTTTGGTAAAACGGTCAGGTTGTTGTTACTAAGATCTAGATGAGTCAGTTTACGCATTCTACTGAACAAATCAGCATCTAATGAAATGATTTGATTTTCATAGAGGTACAGTTTTTTCAGCTTTATCAAACCTTTGAACAAGCCTTTCGGTAAAACGGTCAATTTGTTGTCAAACAGAGACAGTAAAGTCAGCTCACGCGTTCTATTGAATAAATCTCCGTCTAATGAAATGATTTGATTTGTTTGGAGATACAACTGTTCAAGGTTTGTTAAACGTTTGAACAGCCCTTTCGGTAGAATGGTCAAGTTGTTGTCGTGCAGACGCAGTGAAGTCAGCTCATGCGTTTCATTGAATAAATATCTATATAATGAAATGATTTGATTTGTATCGAAATACAGTTCAGTCAGCTTACGAGTTTCATTGAACAGCTCCGCATCTAATGAAATTATTTGATTTCCAGCAAGGTGCAATTTTTTAAGTTGTGTCAACCCTTTGAACAACCCTTTAGGTAAAACAGTCAGATTGTTGTCGCGTAAATACAGTTCAGTCAGCTTACGAGTTTCATTGAACAACTCCGAATCTAATGAAATTATTTGATTTTTGAAGAGGTACAACGTTGCAAGGCTTACCAATCCTTTGAACAACCCTTTCGGTAAAACGGTGGTCAAATTGTTGTTGTGCAGAAGCAGTAAAGTCAGCTTATGCGTTCTATTGAATAAATCTCCATCTAATGAAATGATTTGATTTGTATCGAGATATAACTGTTTTAGGTTTGTTAAACGTTTGAACAACCCTTTCGGTAGAAAGGTCAGGTTGTTGCCATATAAATGCAGTACAGTAAGTTTACGAGTTTCATTGAACAACTCCGCATCTAATGAAATGATTTGATTTTCATAGAGGTACAAATATTCAAGGTTTATTAAACCTTTGAACAACCTTTTCGGTAAAACGGTCAATTTGTTGTCGTCCAAACGAAGTAAATTCAGCTTATGAGTTTCATCGAACAACCTCTTATCTAATGAAATTATTTGATTTCCAGGAAGGTGCAACTTTTCAAGTTTTGTCAACCCTTTGAACAACCCTTTAGGTAAAACAGTCAGATTGTTGTCGCGTAAATACAGTTCAGTCAGCTTACGAGTTTCATTGAACAACTCCGAATCTAATGAAATGTTTTGATTTTTGAAGAGGAACAACGTTGCAAGGCTTACCAATCCTTTGAACAACCCTTTCGGTAAAACGGTCAAATTGTTGTCGTGCAGACGCAGTAAAGTCAGCTCATGCGTTCTATTGAACACATCTCCATCTAATGAAATTATGTGATTTGCAGCGAGATACAACTGTTTAAGGTTTGTTAAATGTTTGAACAACCCTTTCGGTAGAACGGTCAGGTTGTTGCCATCTAAATGCAGCATAGCCAGCTTACGAGTTTCATTAAATAACTCCGCATCTAATGTAATTATTTGATTTTCATAGAGGTACAACACTTCAAGGTTTATCAAACCTTTGAACAACCCTTTCGGTAGAACGGTCAAGTTGTTGTCGTCCAAACGAAGTAAAGTAAGCTTATGAGTTTCAACGAACAACTCCTCATCTAATGAAATTATTTGATTTTTAAAGAGAGTCAACCTTTCAAGTTTTGTCAACCCGTTGAACAACCCTTTCTGTAAAACAGTCAGATTGTTGTCACTTAAATACAGTGCAGTCAGCTTACGAGTTTCATTGAACAACTCCGCATCTAATGAAATTATTTGATTTTTATAGAGGTCCAACTCTTCAAGATTGATCAACCCCTTGAAAAATCCCGCCTGTAATGTATGTAATTCATTCATTTCGAGGTACAGAACATTCAATGTAGTCAAATGTTGGAATACAAGAACATTCAATGTGACCAATTGGTTTTCCTTTAAATTTAGATATGATAAGTATTTTAACCCCGTGAACGCCAGGGAATGTAGTCTAGATAACCTGTTCCAACTGATATCAATCCTCTCCAGACGTGGCAGACTGCTGAAAGCATTTTGGGAGACCTCCACTATAGTTTGTTCTGACAGGTCTAATGTGGTGATACCGCCTGGATAAATTACCAAAGCCGTGTGACTAATCTGAGGGTTGTGACACGTGAATTCTAAGTATCTGTTACCAACAGTAGCATTGCAATCCGATGGAAAGTCAACGGAACACGTATATTCAGAGGACTGCCGGCAAAAAATAGTGTGATTGTATTCATATCTATCACAATACTTTGTGTCTTCTCCGGATATAACCTGTTGTTTTTCATCATCACTTTCTGAGCACAAAGACAGAGGCTGGTTTATTGGTATGTAATTGATAAGGACGCTGGTATCACCACGCAGATTTAGCTGGAGTTCATTATGGGGAAATACAATTGAACAGGATTCGTTTGCTGCAATAACCTCATATCTACTCTGACAATTCAAAAGATCCCCCTTGTTGTCCACGTACATAAATGAATCACGAGGCATTCCTTGAAGCATCCGCAACAAAACCCCGGTTCTTTCTGATGATGTAATTTGCAAGCTGCAAGTTTGGGCTAAATCGCCATTGAAAGTGAACGTGGTTTCATCAATTGTTAGTCGTTTATCCCTGGCGAGTGTGCACCGGTGATGAGAATCCCAGAGGGGAACAACTTGCAACTCAGTAATGACATGAGACACCAGATTCAAGAAGATAAGGGGAACAAGAATACAAAAAGGTTTGATTCGGAATATGCTAAAATTTGCCATTTTAAAATGAATTTTGAATGTGCTGCCAATTCAAAACTTGGTGTTTGATGCTTACTACATGTTCTAAACTTTGGCACATAAACCTGGACAGAAGCAAAATAGTACAACTGGTTCAACAGAAGTATCAATTACATCATGACTCATCAATAGTGTGTGTACATACGTTTCTGATTACACCGGATTGCTGATATGTTGTTTCTTTCCGCTCTAGCCGGAGAAAGGTGTTAGGTTTCTGATTGCAACGGATTTTGTGATGTTGTTTCTTTCCGCTCTATCCGGGGAAATTCTCTCCTCGGTTCACTGAGTTTTATGTTGGCTTCAAGTGGTGGGAACGAACGCCGGAAAAAAGCTTGGGTTTAGACATTAGATGAAGTGTGATAGATATCCGATGCCGGAGAAAGGCAGTATGGTTCTAATTACAACGGACTGCTGAGATGTTGTTTCTTCCCGCTCTAGCCGGAGAAAGACGGTAGGTTTCTGATTACACCGGACTGCTGAGACGTTGTTTCTTCCCGCTCTAGCCGAAGAAAGATGGTCGGTTTCTGATTACATCGGAATGCTGAGATGTTGTTTCTTCCCTTTCTAGCCGGAGAAAGACGGTAGGTTTCTGATTATCTGAAAATCAAGAACCAAAAAAATGACTGCTGCCCTCCCTCATTCGTCAACACTAGGGTTACGCAACATAACACGGTACTAGACCACTGATGGAGGTAGTCTAAAGCACATGAGATACCAGGCTTACTGTCATTTTGTTCCGATCTGTTTAATAGTTTTGAGACTATGGGCCGAAGGACCTCCGGCTAAGGCTATTGACAATAGCCTGGTCACTGACCTCTGTAGATGACCATGCGTGGCTGTTTAACGAACTAGAGGATTCGACCTACTATCATGGGGATTTCTGCCATGAAGATATCGGGCAATGACACTGTGCTATGATCCCACTCAATTTATAGCTGATGTGCTCGAACCTAGAACACGGGGTACTGATAATGCGGTAGAACATAGACTTTGTCGATCCAAACATCCATCTGAAAAATTGACACACTTTCCATGACGCATAAGCCATTTAAAAAAATCCCAAGTAAAAGTTTTTTGTTTAAAACTGCACACAAAAACACCAAAAAATGGCATTTTCACCCATGTATTGAATAAGTGATGATTTTGTTCGTATATTAAATAACCATGCGCCATGTGTTATACACACTAAAATATGACGAATACTCCATTTAGTGTTAAAGAAATAGCTAGTTAAAATGTGACATTTTGGGATAAAAAAAAGTGACAAAAATCCATAAATAGCGTAACCGTTACCATGGAAACGGAATAGAACACATGCTTTACAAATTGCCAACATGCCAGAACAATTCTACAGTCCTTTCTGAACATTTTGATATATGATTTGTCCATTTCAAATGACGCGAGAATTTCAAGGGGCTGGCCATAGTGCGTATCAAAATAAAAGAAACAGTTTGAATAATCCAACAAGATTTATAAAACTATGATGAGGTATATTTGATCAAAATGCTTTAGTTGACAGATGAATCAACACCTTCCCTCCCACAACTGTGAAATCAATGTAACCATTAATAAGTGGTTATTTTATGAGCCATGTAAAAATGCAGTTGAGCAAAGTCAATTAAAATAATATGAAAATATTACTAAAAATGTCCACAAACAATTCCACAGTAAAACAACCAGTTTTTTTTACCTTAGCTTTCGGCTAGCGTTAAGCCTTCAACGGAGGTGCTAGGTGATAAAAAAGAACTAGAAACACTACTGCGAGAAATATTAACATACGTGAGAAAGTTGTTTTTTTAGGTTTAGGCCCAGTGGTTTGAATGATTTTAACTTGCCGGTGTTGCCAGTAGTTTTCACGGTTCTGTCTGTGTGAGTTTGGTTTTTCAAAACAATGTTCAATTCCAGTGACTTTTAAGTGATTAAGTGTGTGTCCGGGTTGATTAACATAACGCTAAGAAGAAGAACATAACATGAAAATCATACGTTTCACCAATTGACTGCCCATCTTGCAAACTAGTTTGACAACCGTGGGATTGCTTTGAATCACCAAGTGGAATGGCCCTAAGATCTCTTGATCTTAAACCTCTGAATTCATACGTTTCACCAATTGACTGCCCATCTTGCAAAATAGTTTGACAACCGTGGGATTGCTTTGAATCACCAAGTGGAATGGCCCTAAGATCTCTTGTTCTTAAACCTACCTTTGAATTTATTCTTGTGGGGCTATCTGAAATCGAAGATATTCACAAGTCATCCCGCAGACCTTGATGAACGCCAGAGACACATAATTGCACAAGTTGACATTCTCAGGCAAGACAGACTTCTATTAAAGCAATAATGTGTGATTTGCATAAAGAGTAGATTCTTATTTAAATGTTTGTTTTCACTGATCACATTATCCCCTTTTAATTTCGAGCCAAACAAATGAGGTATAGCGAAGAAAATTGCGATTCCATTGCAACGCCTACAATGCGTGTACTACGCTCGCCGATCGTATTACATGTAACTGCACGAAGCATCGCGCTCGACGTGTGTACATACAAGCTGACATCCACGGTCAAGTATGTTAGCAAGCACTCGCTCGTTTAACTCTGAATAAAACCGGGTCGACCAGGTTTTAATACAAAAAGTTAAATTTTACTGTTAGTAAAGCACTTCAGGCTTACTCTTTTACGTGGTATTTTAGTATACCACTGGGCATTATAATTATGCAAAAAGTAGAAATCCGAGTAAAATTGAGGGCGTCGTTGTGAAGCAAATCACACATTATGGCTTTAAGACGTGGTGTGAATGCCGGGAACTTTGACTGTTGGTGAATGGTCTGTATTTTTGTCGAGGGACCTGAGAGCTGGGGTTTTTTTTTCACAAAAATGCCTAAATTTGTTTTGGCGTTTTTGGAAAAAAAAATATATATCTTCAATACCAAAGGATAAGATTTTGATATGATGGACGGCTTTTCATCTCAGCTACATACACTTTAGGTACATATCATTAGATTAAAACAATTTACCTCGAGGACTTTCAAAAATATTTAAAAATATCAAACTTTAATAATTTGGCATAAAATTTGTATTATATCGCAAACTTCAAAATATCAAAATTATTTGATATCAGAAGAAAATTCCTCGTTTTCAAAATGCAATTCGATATGTCTGATGTGCTCTCAGGTTCCGTAGCTATTCGAGCCCTTATGCTTAGAAAATTGTAGACGGAAGATTTGATTGAAAAGCAATTAATTCAAAAATAATGACATTTTCTGATCTGCTCAGGCTCTTTGCCAGTTCTGCGTTACGATCGATATATTCAATTATAGTCACGCGGTAGCTGTAACCAGCAATATTTAAAAATAAATGACAGATAAAAAAAAGACTGTCATATCCCCGCACAGTGTCATCGCCCCGCACAGTGTCATCGCCCCGATATTTTCATGGCAGAAATCGTCATGATGGTAGATTGAATCCAGAGCCACGCATGGCCATTTTGTTCCGACCTGTTTAATAGTTTTGAGACGCATAATGGGCGAGGGACATCCGACCAAGGCTATTGACAATAGCCTGGCGACTGACCTCTGTAGATGTCAGTGAGCATGGTATACGTCATGACGTCATCTGCTTTTAGACTGCCTCCACCAGTGGCCTACGCTGCGCTATAGTACCGTGTATCATCCGTGACCCGAGTGTTTACGAATGAGGGCAGCTTGTTTTTTGTTCGGCATTATATAAAATCATAATTTTTTAAGTTCAAAACGCACAGTTCTTTCTCAATACACAAGCTAACGACTATCATATTCTTTCAACACATATATTCAAGTGGAAGCCTTGAAATTGGCTTCTTTAGAATCAAAAAAATACCGGAGATATTCATCATTTTCTACCCCGGTATCCAAAGATTTATCGTCTGAATATCAAATCGTGCATATCACATACACGTGTATCGATCCCGGGTATTGATTTTAGTTTCTCTGCTGTACAGTGAAATTATTTACCAGGCGATGTCGGTGTGCCCCGCGCCCCGTTGGACTGTATTCACAAGAAGCAAAACAATTCCGTTCTCTTTGTTCCACTGATGACAGCGTATACAAAATAGAGCTATTATCTAAAACCCTGAATGGTAAAGAACTTTCCTCTCTTCAAATTCAGCCTTTGGCTCACCGTAGAACAGTATGTGCCACCACTATGTTCCATCGAATTTTCTACGGGAATGCCCCTGAATTACTATGCCAACTACTTCCGGACCAGCTCCAGACTGACCCTCGCCTTCGCCGTTCAGTTAGATCTCACGACCTTGCAGTTCAAATTCCAAGATCTAACCTTGTTAGTCATGAGCTGGAATTGTGAAATGGAACAGCTTCAAAAAGGAGGTTAATAGCTATCTAGGCGCCAACCCGTCAGCTTTATCGTAACGATAACAGCTGTTAATGCCTTGATATGTCTTGACATAAAGAATTAAAAAAAGGTCTAAATGTTCCAAATTCAATATTAGTGACACTTTGTTACATTCAATGATTGTCTGTGCATTAAAACAACTCTTTTCATTTTACCTGGTATTTCATAACCAAATTATTGTCAGAAATATTCATCAGAATTTGCTGATTAATTTTTTTAAAGTGTCAACATAGCCAAAACCAACGGCGAGTGCGTGATTTGTTGGACACGGGCCAGGTGGTGAACGCCGTGCATTCTCTAAATTCAGTAAATTTCCTCTGTCAGCCGTTGAAATTTAAAAACGCTTAAAATATCACAAACAAATAAATAAATAATATTAATACAAGCTAAAACCGTTGGGGTTCGATAATGAACCCCACAAAACTAAACTTCAAATTAATTAAATACAGTAAAATTGATTATTACTGGGTGAGAGTCGCTGTGACGGTTTTAAATTCGCCGTGTTGGTTAGGCTCCGATCACTCAGTGTGTAAATTGAATGGCGCGAACCAGTAGGGATGTCACAGTGGCTGCTTAATTATTCTGCCACACTGTGCATGTAAGCATGACAGTAAATTGAAAAGCGCGCGCATCAAAGTTGTTCAATTTTGGCACACATCCATGTCGAAAAATTAATTTCCTCATAATGTGCTATTTATCCCAATTGTTTGAATTTTTAATATATGGTGTGTGAAACCTTTCTTTGACTACCATCGGGTCTTTTAAAAATAAATTTTGCTTCGTTTAAGAGCTACTACCTGTTTTTATGGATTGTTGAAGATCCCTCATAAATCAATAAATATAGACCTTTTGAAAAAAAAACCTACCACCATTTAGCTGAAATACTAATCTTTCTTAGCATGTAAATTATTTCCGTCGACAACGAATGAAACATCATATTATCAAAGTGAATTTAGAGGAAGTAATATTACAAACCACAATAGCTCTAAGACATTGTGTATGTCCAAGGCCGCACCATTTTTGTATACACGGTATAGTGGAATTTGCCCTCCCATGTTAATTCAGATAATAATAATTTTATATTTACTTTTCGGATTTGGCTTTGAGCAATGGTGATACATACCATGTTTACAGAAAAATTAAAATTCTATTCCAGACACCGTCAAAATGTCAAACTTTGCATTTTTTGTATTATATTATAAGTAATTAACTGCAGTTTCTTTATTCAACATCATAAAAGGTTCATACTTGACAAATCTATGATGAATGAAAAGACTTTCATTAAATATTGAAAAAACCCAAAATTACTCGTGCCTAATTAACATAATAATATCATGAATACATAATTAGCTGCATTTAGCTAATTTACATAATTAATTACTTTTTGTGTATTTTTTTTTTTATCAATTGAAAGAACTTTGTATACATATGTGTGCAAAAAAAACCGCACCCTGATATCATGTACGGTTTTCTATTAGAATCAATTTGTATATTAATTAGCTGAACTTAGTCATTTTTCAGCTTTAATTTGTCTGCAGATTGGCCGAAATTGCAAAAATAGTATATTTGGTTAATTTATTATAATTATTTAGTGATGGATTTTTAAATTTTGTTTTCTTTGACGAAGTCAGAAAAGATAGAAATTTAACCTGTGATACTTAAATTAACGCTGCTTTTTCAAGCAAGCGTCCAAATAAACCTTCAAAATCTCGAAATGTGCCAATTTTGTGATTATAGCCATTTGTGGCAGATTTGCATTCCATTTATGAGCATCCTAAAATTGACACTACGTCACAATGCATTGACCGATTTCAATTCCGTTTTTTTATTTTTGATACTTTAATAAAGCTTATTCATGAAAAAACATTAAATAACGTGTTTTTCAAGTGCTGCGCTTATTTTTGAGGTGATATGCCTAGTACCAGTGATCACGGCAGCTGCGAAATTCAGTCCCGATTTACTTCCGTGTTCCGATTGTGTGGAAAGAGCCATACGGCTGAGCAGTTGTGCCGTCTCTCTCTATCATGTCATCCGCCGCCTGACATGGGCGTTCAAACGATCGGCTCTCATGAATATGCAAGCTCTGCGAGTATTCACAGCATACAAAGCACCAAGATATTTAAACAAATAAAAAATTGTGGTCAAAGTCATCAAAGAAAAGTGTTAGCACAACCTTAGACCCAACATAATTTATACTTTTCAAATTACAAAGTTCAATTTGAAACCCCATTTCTTTTCAATTTTGCCTCAATTTAAGCACTTACTTGGGTCCGCCAAAAGTGTTCGCGACCTTTTTACAAATCGAGTGGGACAGTCCATTCTCAACTTAGGGAGAGCATGGACCCCATCGAATTAAAAACATCTTTCCACCAACAGGCCTCCACGGGGTAATTCGCATGATAATACAGGTGATAGGTATGAATGGTTGTGGAATCGAACTAGAGACATGTCCTCTGACACTTATACAGAACTGTCATGGCTGCAAGTTCAATTGCTATACCGTTCTGAATACATGAATAGGGTCTGTAGGTGACGATTACGTTTTATGTATAGCGTTTATTCCGAGCATTGAACATTATTTTTCCTAATAATGACATTATAATTATGGATTTTTTTTATTCCAACTGGATTTATCGATAAAATGTAAATTGAGTTTTGTTTAATACCATCATTCCTTCCCAAAAATGTCAGCATTTGTTTGAAATATTCAGATTCATTGATTTTACACAAATTGTTTTCTGTAACATACGTCATTGTTTTTTAAAACAATGACGTATGTTACAGAAAACAATATTTTCTTGCACAAAAGTATCCTTCTCATAGTTTGTATTCAACAAATAAAACAAAATAAGTAATTAAAAATAAATGTGAAGTTTTATAATATGCCTAGGCCCCACACCCTCTCAGACCCATCCACACAATAAAGAAATAACTAAAGTAAAGCCAAGAATTTTCCGCGTTGCGGAAATTCCGCGAAAATCGCGGAATTCGGAGGTAAAGCGGAAAACGCATTTCTGAGAAAAAAATAATCAAAAATGACCTAGAAAAAGGAAAAAAATACAATTGAAAAGAAATAAATAAAATACTAAATGAAATGGGTCTTCAAAATTCATCAAAATAAAGTAAAATCCGTCATAAATTTACCGTACAACGCCCCATTGCAGCCATGATACCCAATTACCCATCCCAACTTTGCAAATCGCAATGATCGTCACAAGATTCTTGTGAAATTTTATTATGTCAGAAATGTGCTAAAATTACAAAGCGGAGAAAAGCGGAATTTAGCATTTGTAAAGCAGAAAATTCTTGGCTTTAAACTAAAGGAATAAATAAAGAAATCAATCAATAATCAATCAATAAATACATAAATAAATAAATTTATAAATATATAAATAATAAATAAAATATAAATACACGTTAATTAACCATTTTGTGCTACTCGGAGTTTCACGCACGTACGATGAGTACGGCGATCATCAGGCAACTAATGCATGCGAAGAAAGATCATTTTGTGACGTGTCATGTCAAAAGGAGACACTTTTGGGCAGGAGATCGGTTAATGGAGAAATAGCCCAAAATCTGCGCAGGGTGATTTTTTCATAATTTGGGTTTGTTGTGAATTTGTGATGTTATTAATGTATAAGATATTGTCTGAGAGTTTCAGACTGGAATATAACTGGCATCTTGTATTTTTTGAGACATTTTTCAAGGTAATTCGTACTCTCAACATTGCTTAGGAATGTCCGATTTCATTGGAAAAAACGGCGTTGTGGAGCAAAATATCTCTTTATTTAAAATATGTAAAAATCTCAAAATTGATAACCTGCCCAAAAGTGTCTCCTTTTGACATGACACGTCACATTTTTTTCGGTCGGGTGTTTTACGTCGATGTTTACCAGACGGCATTTAGATACAAGCTCATTTACGCCTATTGATTGTGACTTCTGAATTGTCTCTATTACTGAATAAGATGTGAAGTTTTTCCTCCATAGAGAGATTGCATTGGCCTGAACTAAATAATAAATAAATATAAATAAATAAATAAATAAATAAATAAATAAATAAATAAATAAATAAATAAATAAATACACAAGGAATGTATTTATATAAATGATCTGAAAACCTTCATCTTCACATTTTTATAATAAAGTTATGTTTACAAATTAATAGCAAATATACGGATGATACGGATGGTCGAATAAATACGATCTCAGCGCATCTTATAATTATAACTGTAACATTCGTCCCAATTGCACTAAATACAAATATCGCGGGAAAAGACCAAAATTTAAAAGAAATGACGTTTAAAATAATATTGAACTTTAGCATTTGAAAAGTATAAATCACGTTGGGTCTAAGTGTGTGCTAACACTTTTCTTCGATGACTTTGACAACAAGTTTTTATTTTTACAAACATCTTATAAAAAAAAATCTAAGCTAATTGAACAGACAGTAATATCGAATGCTGAGTTTATAACTGCATACAATTCTATACGTTCCCAATGTAGATTTCCATCAATCGATGCTAATTATTACATTGTTAAAGCAATAATGTGTGATTTGCATAAAGAATAGATTCCTATTTAAATGTTAGTTTTCACTGATAGCTACTGATCGTATTGTCCCCTTTTAATTTCGAGCCAAACAAATGAGGCAAAACGAAGAAAATTACTATTCATTGCGCCTACAATGCGTGTATCAGCTTGACGCTAACACCCCGCCGTCAACGGCCAATACTCGCTAGCGATCAAGAAACCAAAACGGGGAGCCCTGAAATATGTTGGCCTTTGTAAGGGAGATTCGCTGGCTGATTTTTGTCATGAAATAGCAAGATAACGGGAGGGTCATTATCCCAAATAACCGGTTATACATGAAGATAGATTATTAAAGTATGAATTTCTGCAGTTGATTCTTGTATTGGACTCTTATTATTTCTTTGAAGGCCAATTTTTGAACAATTTTAAGAATTGGTGACGTCACAGCATTGTTTTAAGTACTATTGTTTTAGCCCCGGTGACCCACGCATATATTAATGAGCTACGTATCCGCTTTTAAAGGAAAAAGGATCAGATTTTCGCCATCGCACGTCGTTTTGGGAATAAGGGGTAAATTTTGCACTGTTTTGACATTAATGGTGTGTTTTTGGAACAACGCTCATCGCCATTTATGCCTAGGATAATGTTTATGGACCTTCATTTAACAGTGCCAATTTTTTTAGATTTCACCCCAGGAGCGGCGTTCTACAATCCGCCTCATTATAATATATATATGCTACACCACAACACCTTGTGACTTATATATCGTTACTCTGTGGCGTAAAGCTATTGTTGAGATACTTCGATACTTTAACACGTAAACACGAAAATGTCTCAAATAGTTCCAAAAGTGTATGTATGTTATCAAGCAATATTTTATCTGTCTAAATCTGTTGAGGTGCGACAGTGCACCTCATTTTAAGTACTGTTTTTTGAATTTTTTTTGTATAAATAACGCACGATATGTTATGATATGTACTGAAAATTCCCCTGTGTTAAGCAATGTAAACGTGGTGTAATGCATTTTAGCTATGCCTGCGACGCCGGCGGTCTCAGTTCGATCTCCAATCCCAGCGAAGATATTTTTTCTTCACATTTATTTTGAATCCAAAATTATTTACTTTCATGTAAAAATATTTATATTACAATGGGAAATATATTTTGTCCATTTTTTTCCGTAACGTGGCCAATACAACTATAAACGCACCTCGGCTGGGGAAACAATAATTGCGTCCAACGTCCAGGCAGTGTTGCCGTCATATTGTCTGTTTTGTTTACGCTATTGGCTGTTGCCGCATTAAATGACGTCGGCCACCATCGTCTAGTCTAACTCACCACTTCTCAAACTTCGCTGCAAAAATGATGCCTACCAAACCTAATACCCTTGAACATATGCGCCATGGCTACAGAACTATGCGCTCTGTAGCCAGGCCCACCTATACACCTTAACCCCAAACTACCCCTACTCACGTCACCACAGCTATAAGCCCCAAACCATTGCACATCTGGATGATCGTATTATTGTGATGAATATTGCCGTAGTTTTACACAGCTGGGACGAACAAACAAGACGTAAGACGAATACCGATATGCTCACAGATTATACGTCAAGACGGACAGCGCTTTTAATGCGTGTATAATCTCACCAATCGTATTATTATCATGATAATAGAGCTACACGCAGCTGATGTGATGTACAAACAAGACGTAAGACGAATATCGATATGTATACAGTTTATACGGTACTTCATTGATTCAATGTACACACGTACGCGTTGTGTTTATCCAGTACTCGATCCGGGAACTCAGAATAAAACCGGAGATCTCTGGTTATATTATAAATGTTAAATTTTACTGCAATTAAAGCACTTCAGGTTTAGTCTTTCAAATTGCATTTATGTACAATGGTGCAAAAAGTAGAGAGCTGTGGAGCAAATCACACATTATGGCTTTAATGCAGGAAATAATTACTGCGGGAAACAACTACTTTTTGATATATTTTGGTTTTTACTTTAGGAAGAAAACTCAGGAGTGGAGTATCGTTTCATTCATAGATTTTGACAGTTTTGTCAAAAATTCGTCATACGACACTATGCTAAATCAGCGACAAATTATAATGCCGGATTAATCTTTGGTTCAAGATTAATACGAGTAAAAAATTTTATGTATATGAAAACTTACCAACTGATGCTCCTCAGCAGGAATACTATCCTTATTTATGATATTATCCCTCCCTCTCCTTTTTTATGAAGCCGATTTCACTCTCGGAGGCAATCTCGATTCCTTGCTGCTCCCAGGTAAGTAATCGTCGAGATGTCAATGAATGATTTGCAATCAAAGATTTTAAATGTTTTCTCAAGCTTGAGGAAAATAATTGCTTAGTCCAACAGATGACTATCGCAGTAGTTGATACCAGCTCTCGTAGTGATACGGAGGCGGTAAAGCTATTAGGGGCTGTGCAATAATTATCAGCCCCGGGGGGTTAAAATTTTCAAACGGCTCGCCAAAATCGCTTGCCCCCCTTCGGCCCGCCAAAAATCGCTTGCCTCCCCACTCGTCCTGTTGCAAATTCTTTGCCAGACCCCCTTGCGCATGTCAAATTTTTGGGATCCCAATTTACAAACCTTTAATGGTCTAGATACATGTTGCGGGCGCAGCGAGCAGGAAAATTAGCATATTTAAGCGTTTCCGTACTGTTTTCCTAAGCCTTTTAGAGCGTTTAATTTAAAAAGCGCCCCATGAATGTGTGCCAAAAATCGCTTCCCCCCAATCGGCTTGCCAAAATTGCTCACCCCCCTTTCGGCTCGCCAAACATTTCTTGCCCCCCCCTCAATTTTAATCTCCCCCAGGGCTCATAATTATTGCAAAGCCCCTTACAATATGCAGAAATATAGATATTAACGATATTGATGGATTATAATATACACATCCAAGCTGTATTTATACTACAAATCGCAAGTGAGAAGCGACTCATTTTTAGACCACTGTTGTGGATTTCCTTTTCTAAGCAAACAAAACGATGAAGCTTTTGGGTTTTTCTAAGTCGCTCTCATCTCTAGAGTATAAATTCATTTTTAAGCGAGTAAGGAATTAAAGGAACACTCCGGCAATCACAACATTATGCCTTATATGTTAGAAAAACAATGATCAACCACGAATCACATGGTTTTATTTAAAACAAACTCATATTGACCATAAAAACGAATAAAAACAGCCGGCTCTCAAAACGCGATATTCAAAATTCGATGTGAGGCCAGTGAAGTCTTGATATTAATACGCTCTTTTGTTTAGGCTAAAAAAGAATTATTATGTCTCAAAGCCCACGCGCGCGTTCGTTTTTCTTAGCGCGTCCATGTCAGCAGACACAGCAAATTCGTTTTTTATTTCTTTTCTTTTTTTTCATCGCCAGATGACTGAGATTATATTAAAGGGATGCCCAGTGCGTAAGTAACACTCACTGTTGACCGTCATGTTCATATAGTAGTGATGTTTCAACATCTGTTATAGAGCCTGGTCTTTGTCTCATGCCTAGAAATCGTGATTCAGATAAGCAATGATTTGTGGTGTGTGACAGTGTGCTTAGACTTCACGTTGAGGCGGATAACAAGTCTCTACGCTGAATGCCGAAGCAGTAACTATCGACTACTGCGATTGATCGATTTGTCATGAGTTAATGAAATTATTTCTTCTTGAAACATTAATTTTCCATTAAAAGTTATAAGTTATTATGAATACTGAATTACTATCCATAGTTGTCTGTTAATTATGTCGAATTAAATGTATTTTCATGTTCGCATGGCCGGATTTTTTTAATGGATGGTCAGAGGTCGGCAATATAACTTACCCGGATGTGGTCTATTTTATTCAGTAAATGTCGCTTGAACAAGTTAGTAGGTTGAAATATTATGTTCTATAATTAGTTATAAGCAAGAATATTATCATTGAGTGCCAACAACGTAAATAGATGCTCATCTTTTGTGTTATTTTACATATTTAAAACTTGTGTGATTAATTTCCTGTGGCGTAGTAACATGTTGTTAATTTGGTTGATGTTGCGGGCCATTGCGCATGTGGGGCATCCATAAACGTGTAGCGCATTAAAAGAAACTATGTGAACAGGCAGTTAGCGTCATCCCTTTGTTCCTTCTTTTGTCATCTGACGGCTTCAGCGTGAGCAGTAGTTTCGATCAGCTCTCAATTATGGCAATCATTGTAAGAAAATCAACATTTCAATTTCATTTATATATAAGCTTGTAATTAATAAGCTTACTATCGTAGAAGTAATATTATGATTTCGGCATAGGGCTAGTAATCCACGGACTAAACAGTGCGTATTTTAAACGATAATGTGTATTTGAAAATCACTCCTGCATGGTGCAGGTCTTTTGCCTACCGAGTACTGATTGTTGAGTGAAACATTTTGTTTCTTGAATTTTATTAAACCGTCCCGCAGTGCGTATTTTTAGCCAGAATGTGTATTTGAAAATTCACTCTTGATTTCGAATTTCTGTTGTATTTGAAAATCACTCTTCTTTACATGGTGTAGATCTCTTTCCTACTCATGTAGTCCTACTGATTTAGTGAAGAATTTTGTTCATGTGTTTTTATTTTTGGATTTTATTAAACGGGGCCGCAGTGCGTGTTTTTAGCGACAATATCAGATGATTTAATGTGTATTTGAAATTCACTCTTGACTTCAAATTTATGTTATCCGAGCAATTCATGATCTGATGATTTTCGTTTGTTTCAACTTGTGCACTATGAATGATATTCGACGATATTTGTTAGTTTCAAGTCGTGCACTACATTAATTTCTACTATCGACTTGTGCACTTGGACTGTGAATTACGATATTTGTTTGTTTGTTTTTGTTTGCCGAAATCATAATATTACATCTACGATAGTAAGCTTATTAATTTCGAGCTGAATGAAATGTTTATTTTCTTACCATGATTGAGAGCTGATCGAAATCACAACTGCTGATGCTAAAACCGTCACAAAAAAAGAAATAACAAAGCAATGAAATGGAACCCATACAAACTGCCTGTTTACATAGTTTCTATTAATGTGCTACACGTACAAGATGTTGCCAACAAAACCAAAGTACCCCGGGGCCACTCATATAAATGATCTGTACGCATGCGTGACCAAGCAAACAAGGAAAAAGGGGGGGGTTAAACATGTTACTACGTTTAAAACAAATTAATCACACAAGTATCATATATGTAAAATAATACAAAACATAAACATCCATTTACATTGTTAACACTCGGTGATAATATTCTTGTTTATAACCAATTTTAGAACATAATATTTCAACTTAAAAACTTGTGCAAGTGACATTCACTTCAACCAACCTAAATAGTTCAGTCCACATGGGTGACTTATATTGCCGACCTTTGATTTAATTCTACATATTAACAGACAACTGTGCATAATTAACTTCATATAAGCCTACATAATGTATTTCACAATTTCTACTCTTTCCAAATTGCAATTTCCACTCAATTGAACAATGCATTTAAATAACATTCCAATTTAGTCCAAAGGTGATTTTACTAAACCATCCCCATTTAATTCCAACAACCTTTCTTGTATAAACCTAGGTGACCTCCTACTCCACTTCACATATTACAACTGCCTCAGCGATGTTTGTCTTTTTTTAAAGACTATTCTTGTTAAGTTTTTTGCCGTGAACCCTCCTGCTTGTGTTCAAAGTGAACCAGACGCCATTTGCAGTTTAGGGGATGTCATTTTCTTCGGAAGGGGGTGGGTCATGAATATGTCGGTGACCGGAGTAAATTTTTGTATGACCCCCCCTATCGCGTGCTAAAAATTTTACGACACTAATTATAAACGATACGAGAAAATTACGAAAAATATCAAGATCAAGAGACTTGAAGATGCTAGAGCTGTTCAAATGGTTGAGGACGGGATGGCTCAGAGGCAAGTGACTGAAATAATGGGAGTGGCTCAAAGTGTAATTAGCAGGGTTGTACAGAGGTGCAGGGATACTGGCGAGTATAAAACAGCTGGTCAAGGTCACCCAAGAGTCATAGTCACTGTCCAGGATTGTAGCCTTCTTACCCCCGGTTCTACACGGCGGCCTAACTGCGTGCTGCCTTCCACAATGCCACAAGAGTACAGGTTTGTGATCAGACCATGCGCACACATCTTCACAGTGCTGGTGCTGCTCTGACTGCAGCGCATTTCAGAGCAATACAGAACTTTGCCAACGTCATCTGGACTGGCAGCTCAGACACTGGAATGTTGTCCAATTTACCATTAAATATATGTTTTGTGTCTGATGAATCTGCAAATGCCCTCTTGATCAATATCTTACCAGGGCCTAAAGAGTGCTTCAGTGAGTTCCAAGAAAGCGTAGAAAAAAAGTAAAATTTGTTTGTTCTAGCATTCTGTAGCAATATTTTGATGCTTTTTTGGTATTTAGTAGGGTAACCCAGCAAACACGAAAACGTTTTTAAAACGTTTTTAATAAGTTATATTTTGGCTTTTGGTTTACATAAAAACGTTTTAATAACATTAAAATGTCGGGTTATATGAAGGTCATGAAAACGTTTTAAAACGTTTTGTATGAAAACACACTACAACAATATTTTTAAAATGTTTTCAAAAATGTTATTATAAACTATTTTTGCAAACATTTTTTGCCAAATATTTTGTCAACACTTAAATAACATTATGCTAAAATATTTGCACCCAGCAAACACAGAAATGTTCTTAAAATGTTTTTTTCAAAACGTTTTAATAACATTTAAATGTCGGGTTATATAAAGGTCATGAAAATGTTTTCAAAACGTTATTGCAAATATTTTGGGCAAACATTTTTCGCAAAATATTTTTTTAACCCCAAAATAACATTCTGTTCAGAATGTTTTGTATCAAGTTTTCAAAAATGTTTTTGGAATGTTATTAAAACGTTTTTATACCCTTTATATAACCCGACAATTCAACGTTTTCTGTAAAACATTTTTTGTTTGCTGAGCAGTAGATTATCAAAAAACGAATTTTAATGTTATGAAAACGTTTTATACCCTTAATATACCCTTTATATAACCCGACATTTAAACGTTTTTTGACAACCTTATATAACCTTTTACGAATGATGTCGAAAACGTTTTGTGTTTGCTGGGAACATGAGTAAATAATCAGAAATCAAACATCGCACCCTCGGCGCAACGCGTCTGTAATCGAAGGTCGTAAAAGACAATCTTATAACAATAGCTATCAATAATCCGTTTCCAGTCCCTTCATACACGGTCCCTGGTTTAACGTAATCATCCTTCAAATTTTGAATAGGAACACTTGAAAATGTTCCAAGCGAATGAGTCCTCAATTAAGTTGTTATCTTAAAAACTGGCAACACCATATTATATTTAACTGATATATAATCAATAAGGTATTTTTAATGTAATAATGTTTTCATAACATGCTAATGTTTAACTATAGGTACCTATAGATTGTCGGCAAATCAAATCGGCACAAAGGAACAATGTTATAATAGCTCTATGTGATTACCCGTCATAGCGCAATACCGATCAGAAGAACAATATGAACAATGTGTTTTACTTAGTTAACTTTTTACCATACTAACAAATGCGATTATTTTTGGGTCTAGGTACCTGTATTTTTTATTTATACTTTTCGAAAAATGATAATTCTCGAAATTTTGAATCTTGCTATGACTTAAAGCTACTTATATGATGCAAATGTTTGTTGCTTTTTGTGGGCCGCCAGACCATTTGTGACCGTCCACCACAAATCGGCAAATTGTATTCCGAGTGACAGTGCAAAATGTGCATAAAGTGTGTATTCATGTGTACCTAAAGGTGCCACATCTTTCTCATTTTGCTAGTGCCAGTCAAACACCTTTTAAAACAATCATTAATCATATTCATGAAATAGATGCATTTGTAGGATTGTAGAAATTAAACTTGATTAGATTTTTTGATTGACAAATCCAAAAGTACTCACTCGTTTTAGACTTTCGCCATCTTGGCTGATGGCTTCTTCAGAATGACCATTGGGATCCACTTTCCCGCGGGATTGACCGCTGTTTCCGGCGATTTTCTCATCCCTCGGTGGCTTAGTTCGTATTAGTGGATCGTATACATGGTCTAGAGAGTAACTCCCGATGTCCCTGTTGACTGTTCTGTCCCCCAAAAAGTTGCAAACAGGAAATACACCAGAAAAAAACAGAACAATGTCAACCTCAGAACAAAACAAATCCGCGATAACTGACCACATCGCCATCGAGAACCATGTTATCAATTGGGATGAGCCTAAGTTACTAGAGAAAGACGGCAACCAACAAACTCGACTGATCAGAGAAGCTATTTGGATTAGAAGGCGGGGGGACAGAACAGTCAACAGGGACATCGGGAGTTACTCCCTAGACCATGTATACGATCCACTAATACGAACTAAGCCACCGAGGGATGAGAAAATCGCCGGAAACAGCGGTCAATCCTGCGGGAAAGTGGATCCCAATGGTCATTCTGAAGAAGCCATCAGCCAAGATGGCGAAAGTCTAAAACGAGTGAGTACTTTTGGATTTGTCAATCAAAAAATCTAATCAAGATTAATCATATTGTTGTATACTTATGTATAGAATTCCTAAATAGCTCTAGTCTTTGTTTGCTCTGGCTAAATCCTGCTCAAGTGGTTTGTTATCCAACAATTAACAATGAGAGGACATTCCTGAGCTTCGTTGACTTGGGGATGATTTGAAGTGACCGCCAAATT
This sequence comes from Amphiura filiformis, assembly GCF_039555335.1. Lineage (NCBI taxonomy): Eukaryota > Metazoa > Echinodermata > Ophiuroidea > Amphilepidida > Amphiuridae > Amphiura > Amphiura filiformis. The sequence goes on from NW_027305501.1 coordinate 241,750, forward strand.
ATGACCATTTGATATTTACTACCAGCAATGTGGAAAAAGAGAAATAATGTAGCACCGAAATAATGTACCCTTTTGCTGAAGGATTATCATTTTTGTAAATAGCTTACCTGAAACTGTTAATTGTAAATGCACTATGTATGCTGATGATACCACACTTCTTTGTACTGCTAATGATCCTTCTACTCTTCAATCAGAACTTCAGACAAACTTTGATCATATTGCTGATTGGTTCAAGAGTAACAATCTTACTTTAAATGTTAAGAAAACTAAGTTTATGGTCTTTGGTACTCGTCATACATTGGAAAAGTTCAAAAATGTTCACATATATTATAATAATGTTAACATTGAGCGTGTAGATGAATACAAATACCTTGGTGTCACATTTGACCCTATCTTGTCTTGGTCAAATCACATTAACAAAATGTCTTCATGTATTTCCAAACGTTGTGGTATTATTAGACGTATTAAATATTTTGTTCCAAGAGATACTCTTATCATGCTTGCTAATGCACTTGTCATGCCAAACTTTGATTATTGTAGCTCTGTTTGGTCTAATTGTGGCACTGAGCTTTCAAACTCTCTTCAAATTCTGCATAACAGATTAGCTCGCATTATCTTATCTGCTGATATTAGAACACCTGTTAATGACATGATGAGTATCCTACAATGGAACAAACTAAATGATAGATGGACTAACCAAATGTTGGTACTAATATTCAAATGCCTTAAAGGTATGGCTCCTAGTTACATATCATCTCATTTCAATTTCATGTACAACATGCATTCTAAAGGTACCAGGAGTCAAACCAACTTTAATCTCCATGAAGTAGCATGGAAAATTAATGCAGGGAAAAGGACTTTTACTTCACGTGCTGCCAAAATTTGGAACAGTCTTTCTGCTGATATAAAATGTAATTATGAATCCACGAGTCTTTGTCAATTTAAGCATAGGATTCTTACTTCATGAATTTGTTTATTCCATCTACATTATAGCAACATCTGTGTATTTGTATTTGTATATGTAATTTTATAATTGTAGCATAATTAATATAATCTATGTACTTGTATGTAATTTCATTTTAAATTGATTTTAATCTCTGTTTATAAGAATCTTGTACTTTTTGCTGCAGGGCCTCCTTGGAAATCAGTGTATTAACATTGAAGGGGCTACCCTGCCTAAAGAAAGAATAAATAAATAAGGAGCAAAGTTTAAGAAACCATAACTCCGCTTCTGGGTATTATTTGAAGTCAAATAATATATCATTTTAAAGCTTATGATATATATTGTCTAAATAAGGAAAACAAATGACCAGGGGCCGACTTAACGAGCGTTTCGTGGTGGACGGTCACATTTAGCAATCTGTTGCGTGTGAGGTGTATGTTATTGTTAAGGGATGGGGCCATTTTTAAGCGATCTACAAAAAGTTTTTTGATACGTTCTTTGATTTCTAAAAAAGTAAAATCGCAGTTTAACAAATAACGGTTAAAATGAAAGCCATTATTGGGGGGCTAATTATTGTATCAATTTGAAAGGCCTGACACCAATATAAACATTTGTTTCGGTGACCCAAGTTCATAGTCACAAACGCTCACGCACTTTTTTACAGATGGCCTAGAATGGCATATTTCGGTTTCAGCGATTGCCCGAAAAAAGGTTGTATGTTTTTGAAAAGCGTTTCCGCTTTAAATGTAGATAGTTATTGTTGATATTACTGTTCGCGATTTTTATTTATGCACTCTTTAGCCGACAATTTTCAATGCATTTTACACGATAGAAATGTCGCTTGCATAAATACCGATATTTTTAACAGTATCGGGTTTTTTAACCAAAATACCTTCCACATTAATTCCCAAGAATTGGATGAAACCATAGATACCATATCAGACTGCAGGTGACGGATAGATTTTAAACTAGAATTAAAAGAATCAGCGTAGGCCCTCTCAAAATTTAGTTTCGAGATATATCGCCTTGTGCAATTTTGGACAGCGTTTTGGCTGGTTTTTATAACAAGGAAATGTTTTACTTACCCCAAACTTCTCACGTAGTCCTTACTCAATGTCCGTTGCTATTTGGTATTATTCCAGTAATCCGATTTTAGTTATTTAATTACATTTTAGCACAAGTTTGCACCCCGAACGGTGTGCTACACTCTAAATTACAAGGATTTAAAAATAAATCCTTAAGACTGTAGTTAGGGACCAATCAATTTTAGATTTAAAATAAATCTTGTAGATTTGAATTTTAAATCTAAAAGATTTAATTTTAAATCTTAAAGATTTAATTTTAAATCTAACACTTGATTGGTCCCTAATCACAGTCCCTTGGGATTTATTTAAAATCCTTGAAATTTAGAGTGTATATTCCCAAAACTGTTAATGGCGTCAGCTGGCGTCAGGCTCGCCTTATTTCAAACCAAGTCGTAGATGTGTGACACTAATTTCACGGTTTTTATATTGGCAATTCAAACCTACGACAGATTTGGTGGTTTGCGATAGGCGATACCATTTTCCACGATTTTATGATATCCAGCTATATAGGCCTAGTATTTCATTTGATTACACTGAACATGGACATAATGAAGCTAAATCTCTACAGCCATCATGCACTGATCATTATTTTGCAGACCCGGCCTTTCGCATCGGTTCCACATGTAGTAGTCCTAAGCACCACATTAGATAATGTTAACAAAAAATATTTATAAAATATGCAGGGCCGGATTTACCATTGGGTCAGATGGACCAGGGCCCAGGGCCCCCGAAATCTGGGCGCCCCAATTTGGCATGTGCATGTTTCTTTTTAGCCCGAATACACCATATTTTGCACGAAAATATGCTAAAATTGCAAATTTTACGCGCTTCGCGCCCACTGGCCTTTTATAATTATAACAAAATTCACCTTCATTTTGGGCTAAAATTGTCTGAAATCGAAATGTTTCTCGCGCTTCTTGCGCAAATGTCTTAGTAAAACCCATCTTATTATAGGCCCCTTATTTGTAAACCAAAACTTGGTCACTTGAGTGCACATGCCTTCCCCACGGTGAGTTTGGGGCCTCCGAATTTTGGCCTGGCCCAGGGTCCCAAAAAAGGTAAATCGGGCCCTGAAAATATATATACAAAATTAAATTCATGTTAGATTTATATAGCGCTATGAATCAACTAGGCCGGTTGCAGCCAGACAGGGTCTAATTCTGCATAAAACCGGGCAACGTTATTTCTATAGATCTGCTGCGCATTCAAATTGCATTGTGTTGCATCGTAATTTCACTTGTGTCTATGCTAATTATGTTTACACAACATGAACTCACGTGTTTTCAAGTAAATTCGCCGATAATAGGTGATCAAAAGCGATCGGAAATTCGGAATGTTACAAAAGTACAGATCGCATTCAGCTTACTTCATATGAGATGATCTTTGGAAAAATACGGCATAATTTGTCTTGGTGTTTGCGGAATGCCATGCAGTAAAATATTAATACGTTGCGGCAATTCATGATTGACAACTAACAATCGGGGTGTCCTTCGTATCCTCCACTGTCAATTTCTTATCCACTCACTAATCCTCACAAAAGCTTTGTGTTGATTACGTAATGTGTGGAGGCAAATTGCAATAAGTACAATGAAATAATGAGTAGGGCGGGCTCCGAGGCGGGTTTCTTCTTCATCTTACGTAACAGTATTGTTCTCCAAAAAACCCGGAAGCTTGTCGTTTGGAGCTCTAGCTGAAATACAGCAAGATAATGTAAGATAGTGACCTGTATTTTAGCTAGAGTATCTCGAGCTAGTTGCAGCCGAACACGGCGCACACCTATCTGCTAAGATTGTAATCACCAATATTATTACAATATGGAATTTTGAGCGCTATGAATGAGCAAGAGCCGCCTCCTGTGTGAAATCTGCTATGGGAGATTTGATGATCATATCTAGAGCAACACCTGTGTTGATTCAATTCAATGCCTCTCTTTTATCTCAAATAAAAGGATTCGAACCATTATAAATAGCGTCCCTGACCTAATGTGACACATATTTAATGAGGCGAAAAGGGATTGGTCTGGAATATATGCTTGACTGAACTCAATGCGATCAGTACACTGTCCTATGCCTTATTGTGATGAGGCGGGAGTTTTAAAAACACGGCCCCTGAACATAACATAAAGCCCGAACATATTTCCAGACAAGGAACAATAGCCATAATACAGACAAACTGTCTGGCAATGACGTCACAATAGTCTATAGTATGATCAGTACAAAATAGTCTGTGATCGCCTACAGTATAATCAGTACTAAAAGTCCAGAGCGATTTTTCATTTATTTTCTAAAATTAAAAGAACCACTTTTCAGCGGGAATTTTTGTAAGTTGCACAGCTGAAGTTGTGAAAGGGTTGAAAGACTACAATATTACGGCATAAACAAGAATATGTTTGTTTGGTCTTTATTCCTATAGGCATATCCCTTAAGGTTTAGAAAAATAATATACCAATACAATCATGCATTGTGTCCTTCTACATGCGGATGTGATGAACGCCCGGGATAAACGTACGTTACATCCTGTCTACTGACATCTTTGACCTGATTAAGGTGGTGCGTGGCCAATAACTATACATACACTGGCAGCAGGAAGTATTTGCGCACCACACACTGCCCACAAACTCACCTTGTTGCTAATAAAATATCATATGTATCCCAGAAAATATTGGTTGTGTACGTTTATCATTTATATTCCATCAATAAATTCATGTTTAATCCGTATTTTAAGCTTACACGCTGTCAGAATTCATTATTGTTTTCATGTCGTCAAGATTCACACGTAAAATACCCATTGACATTTGCCTCATGAATAATTAATCAGCTCATTATCGCTGCATCACGCTATGGGGATTTTCCCAGACGAAAAAGATGGGTATTTGAAACATCTGCGCAATAAATATCTGTTTACCTTTTTTATGCGCAGTAAGCACATATAGCTTGAGGGGGTTTCGAAACTATTATAAAAGGTCAAATGACATCATTTCAGAGGTCACTTTTGCCGATAACCGTGACTTTCCAAGAGACATGATTTTGCTATTGCGTGAGCTCAATCCAATTCGGGAACCATCAAAATGCCAATTGTTTTTCCCGGGGTTTAAACTGGCTTGCAGTGATTTTCTTCTTGTGTGCACGTGTATCAAAATGCCGAAAACAAGTGAGCTTTCCGACTTCCAAAAAGGGCAAATTTCTGCACTTTCTGAGGAAGGGATATCCAATCGAGAGATAGGAAGACGACTCAATATACCTGAGTCAACCATTCGGTACAATTTGAAGAAGAAAAGGGAACACGGAAGCATGGAAAATAAAGCAAGAAGTGGACGACCCGAGGTGATGACACCGACTCAAGTGAGAAATCTTGTGACAAGATGCAAGCGTTCGCCGTTCAAGCCAGCCACGCATCTCCGCCAAGACATCCTGGCAGCAACCGGCTCAGCTGCTAGCATTTCTACGGTGAGGAAGAAGCTTGCGGAGAATGACTTGTCAGCTTATCGCCCTAGATCAGTACCAATGCTTCACCCAAGGCATCTTACTGCAAGGAAAAACTTCGCAAAAAGTTACCAAGATTGGGAAGAAGACGAATGGAGGCGGGTAGTTTGGTCTGATGAATCGAGGTTCTGCCTCTTTCGCAGTGATGGGAAAGGCTACGTTAGACGACCAACCAACAAAGCTTTGGACCCACGATACACCAAATGGACTGTGAAACATTCAGGAGGTGGGATCATGGTTTGGGGATGCTTTTCAAGAGCAGGCGTTGGTGATCTGGTGTTGGTTGATGGAACCATGGATCAGCACAAGTATCTTCAGGTTTTGGAAGAAAACATGCTTCCTTCAGCGCATCGTTTGGTCGGCGAGCAGTTCATTTATCAGCAAGATAATGCTCCATGTCACAAGGCCAAGTCCGTGGCAGAATGGTTCAGTGATCCAACACCAGACGCACTGAAAGAGATGGGAGTCGATTGGAGCTTCGACGTGATCGAATGGCCCGCACAGTCTCCTGACCTCAATCCAATTGAAAACCTTTGGAACGCCATTGAGGAAGATTTGAAGACAAGGAGGGTGCAACCGTCATCTAAATCTGATCTTTTTCGTGAGGTCAAGTTTTCATGGGAAAACTTGTCACCAGTTTATCTGATGCACCTCGTCGACAGCATGATTAGTCGATGCCGCGCTGTTATCAAAGCCAAGGGTTTTCACATCGATTACTGATCTGATGATGCCAAAAAAGCCTTTTTAAAGGCTAAATAACCCCAACAGCCTTTTTAAAGGCTTTTAAGGGCTACCAAATCTTCAAAAAACAGAAATGATCTTGTGTTATTATGCTGTGCTATGCTAAAAAAAAAAAAGAGTCCCTACACGTCCTTGCCCCGTACACAACACTGATAGTCCCCAAATTAAACAACACACACACAAGTTTTGTTTGTTTTTATTACAAGAAAGAAAAGACACCCATTCGAAACTTTTATTATTTTTATTCACAATATCAAATAAATGAACAAAACAAAGAAAGAATCATAATAAAATAATAATCAATAAATACAAATATACATGCAGACGGCATAAAGTTTGTGTACAATTTCTTGACTGTACACGTCTTATCGTTACACAGTGAGTCAATGGGTTCCCGGTTGTTTCTCTATTAGGTACAGTGGTTACGGTGCGCAAATACTTCCTGCTCGTCATTTGTTCAAACACAGGCTCGTACCCTGGATATTTTGGGAGGGGTGCGGAATTTCCAAAATGTTGACAGTCTTTTCAAAATAAATGTTGCTCACATACAAAAAAAGGAAAGCATTAGCATGTTATGAAAACATTATACCAAGTTTTCATATTCAAAATCTGAAGGAAGATTAAGTTAACAGTGGTCAACGTAGATTAGATTTCAGTTCAAACAACAAAAATAAACATGAACTTCTCACCAAATGACTTAAGGCCCCTGAATAAAGAGGGGGTTGAGAGATTTCAGAATAGAGGGTGCTCTGTTTTTTTCTTAAAAGGCCTTTTTCACATGAACACTTGCAACATCCTAAACACAATTATTATTTTGATCACAAATAATAGTTACAGCTATTATTACCACAACAGAATTATTTAAAGAATATCAAAGTTTGGCCTACGTCTTAAACAAGCCGTGGGAATGTCATTGAGCTTGATTTCTAGTCCAAACATTTCCAGTTTCAGTTTTATTTCACCTTTCCGGTACAAAAGGATATCACCATCAAATATTTCTGTTCTCACGGGATAAGAAGCGTAGCATGGCTTTGTATGAACAAGTTCAATGGCATAAAATTGCGCAACAAATAATCATATACTTGAGTAAAACTTACATTAAAGGCCTACATGGTTCTTCGAAAAATTTTGTACGTGGATGTGCCGCACAGGCTTTGGGATGATGACTTTCTGACCTACTTTGCTGTTTTGCCACCCATCAGTATCAAATTTTCACAAAAAGTACCCAAATTTGGTGCTTTTTCGAGCACTTTTGCTCAAACTGTTTCCAATTGCGCATTGGTCATAACTGAAAACCCACACATCGATATACAAACATCGTCGTGGCACATCCGCGTACACCTTCAACCACTAAGAACGCCCAAAACAATTTAAGCCTCAAATATAAGCAATCCCAGGTATGGATATTAAAATCCCCCCAATATTTTGAAAAGGGTGATGGTTCATACAATCACCCCCCCCTTGACGCATGTTTGTTGATTTCTGACTAAATTAACCTCATATTTGGCCATTTTAGCCTAAAAAGTACCCATTTTCCCGCGCTTCGCTCGAATTTGTTCCACTGTTGCACAACATTCCACCATTTTAGCTTCAATATGGCAAATTTTTCGCACGCTTCGCGCGGATTGGTAACATAAACTCATCTGTCGCCAAAAGATGATGGATCCACTATACTACACCCCCCCCCATGTCAGAAAGAAATCTACGCCTAGCCTGAAACAATCAAATATGGATAGAAACATTTGCTTTAATAAATCGTTAGACACGTTTTATTGACAAAATACAGGCCTTCTTCTTTGAACATGTTGAATGTGGAGAGATTGAGAGCTGGACTTACTTTAACTAATATAACCTATAAGGTATAATGTTTACACAACTTGCTAATGCTTTCCTTTTTTGTGCATATAAGCAAAAACTGTCCACATTTTGAAAATTCCGCACCCCTCTCAAAATATCCAGGGTACATGTAAATTTGAAGGCAGATTAAGTTAGCCATGCCTTTAAGGGGGTACTACACCCCTACCCAATTTTGTGCCTATTTTTGCATTTTTCTCTAAAATTATAGCGCATTGGTGACAAGGAAGATATGTATATTATAGGGGCAAGGACTACAACTATTGCACTGGAAATTTTATTTCAGCACAGACAACAGTTTTGGAGTTACAGTCAAAAATGAGGGAAAACCAGTATTTGATCAATAAATCAACTACTTGCCTTGAGTTGCTGAATTTTCAGTGCAGTATTTGTTGTCCTTGCCCTCTAATATACATATCTTACTTGTCACCAATGCGCTATAATTTTTGAGAAAAATGTAAAAAATAGGCACAAAATTGGCCAGGGTGTAGTACCCCTTAACTACTCTAGAATGCAATTATATTATAGTCTTATAGTTTTTACAAAAGCTAAACACATTTTGAGTCTAGTCTATTTTAGTGGTTGGTCGGGAAGCCGGAATCCTAGAACCGTAGTTTTGTTTTGGTGAGCACCCAGCAAACACAAAACGTTTTAAATAAGTTATATTTTGGGTTTTGGTTTAGGTAAAAACGTTTTAATAACATTAAAATGTCGGGTTATATAAAGGTCATGAAATCGTTTTAAAACGTTTTGTATGAAAACACACTACAACAATATTTTTAAAATGTTTTCGAAAAATGTCATTGTAAACTATTTTTGCAAACATTTTTGGCCAAATATTTTGTCAACACTTAAATAATATTATGTTAAAATATTTGCACCCAGCAAACACAGAAATGTTCTTAAAATGTTTTTTACAAAACGTTTTAATAACATTTAAATGTCGGGTTATATAAAGGTCGTGAAAACATTTTAAAAACGTTATTGTAAATATTTTGGGCAAACATTTTTGCAAAATATTTTTCAACCCCAAAATAACAATCTGTTTAGAATGATTTGTACCAAGTTTTCAAAAATGTTTTTGGAATGTTATTAAAACGTTTTTATACCCTTTATATTACCCGACATTTAAATGTTTTCTGTAAAACATTTGTGTTTGCTGTGCAGTAAATTACCAACAAATGTTATTTAATGTTATGAAAACGTTTTATACCATTAATGTACCCTTTATATAACCCGACATTTAAACGTTTTCTGACAACCTTTTATAACCTTTTGCGAATGATGTCGAAAACGTTTTGTGTTTGCTGGGCAGCAACACACGTATTTTTGTCCAGTCTTACGCCCGGCTTAAGGTCTCGTATAGCGACGCTTTCACATATGGGACCTGAGAGCACATCAGATATATCGAATTGCAGTTTGAATACGAGGAATGTCATTCTGATATCAAATAATTTTGAATTTTTGAAATTCGCGATATAATACACATTTTATGGCAAATGATTAATAATTGATATTTGAAATTTAACAGTCCTCGAAATAAATTGTATACGTCTAATGATATGTACTTAAAGGATATGCAGCTGGGATGAAAAGCAGTCCATCCAAAACAATTGAAATTTGGATTATATCGCGAATTTCAAAAACATCTAAATTATTTGATATCAGAAGGACATTCAGAAGGCAATTCGATATGTCTGATGTGGTCTCAGGTCCCATAAACTACTGTGCAAACGTTGCTATCCGATCCCTTAACACTCCGTTAAGAACGCCTTTAATAATACTAATAATGTACAATGCACTCTTAAGGGTGGGAAGAGAGTTATCTTCCGGAAGTGGTGACATTGAAATTGGTATTGTGAAAGCTGATGAAGACTGTTGTCGTAGTATAAAACAGGATCTGGATACGGCAGACTGCTCAGAATAGACAATACTGGTGCTTCGTTTACCACTGTAAATGACTGAGTACTCATCAGAATTGTTTCCATATATCCAAAACATCTCATCGGTACGATTTTAGTGTTCTGCACAAAAACCAAACATCATGCTGGGAAAAGAGTCTCTTATGCAACGTATATTTTGTTTTTACATTTTGCTCGCAGCTAGTGATGTCGCAACAGCGGAGCCGGATACCTGTGGCTACCTAGAAATCGACATTATGTGCCCTGCTGTACCTGCAGATAAAAGCCTGTCTTGCTGCACTGCACGGACCAAAGATGAAAAACAGGTCATCACAGAAACTATAGCTGAAATCGGTAATCAGACTAATTGTTATTTTCGATAAAATAATATTAACCATAAACATAAATGGAAACATTGTAGTAGCCTACAACTTTAAGGCGTGTCGTGGAACATGACCTAGCGTGTTACTGTTAGTGGTGTTTGCACTTATTATTGAGATAAATAAAGCTGACACACAAGAGGAATGGTATAAAGGAGATCCCAAGGCTTGATATGAGGGGTGTCATTTCTGCCCCCATGTGCATGATTTTTCTCGGGAGGGGTAACACGCTCAAAACTTTTAGATTATTGATATTATATGAATTATATTTTGATATAGTATTGCAGCCTTAACTCAAGAATCTCACAATTATGGCGATGTAAATGCGATTATTTGCTTCCATGACTCATTGTCTATAAAAAGTACACCGCAATTTTTACACCTCGCCTACTCCAATACATATCCTTTAAATTTAATATTCTTCCCTTCGTTGCTGATGAAGTTCTTTGAACAAATCAAACCCCTTGCATTTCCTCACATCACATCAAGCTTACATTGGGCGCCCCATTCCTTTTTAAAGGAATTTTATTTAGTTACGTGGCAAAAAGTAGAAAATATGGCTCCTTCCATTCCAATCGCCGTAATAACCGCATTCATTGTTATTGTTTTTTGCTTTTGTATTTTTACATTTACAGACAAAGGCTCAACACTAGAGTCCTATAAAGAAGACTATGATCGAAGAAGGAGAATGCAATTGGAGGGTGACACACCATACTATATAACTACAGCAGTTTCAACAATTGACAAAGTCACCGGAGCTACCTACGTTTGTATCGCTAATGGTACATCCCATTGCGAGTATCGCATGGCCACGAACGCAACCACCGTTAATGGGACGACTTGGAGCTGTTCCGATGTTGAATTTGATACAGTTTATACGAATGATCCCTTTGCGAAGGCCTGTTTTTCCATTCCCAAATGTACGGATAGGGAAATATGTTATTACCCTGACAAAGATAATGGTGGTAGTTCATCAACCATGTCAACCAGGGTTGGCTGGATTACCATTGTATTGATATTGGTGCAAATTGTTTCCCTTGCGCACTGAATACAAAATAAATAAATAAAGTCACTATAATTGGCTAAATTACTAGCTGGTTTCCCGTTGGCATTTTGCTTTTGGAACAAATTTTCCTTATTTTGTTTTTTTATTTTGAAAATCCAGAAAAAACATCTCGTTGTTTTTGTTCACACCATCTAACCGAAACATAATGTGAAGCGTTATATATTACGTTTAAAAATAAATAAGCTTTCTTCTGATACCAAAATGTTTTTGATGAAGAAAACCGAAAATAGATACGCGTAATAATTAATCGAATTAATGACAAACAATTTGGTTTTCGGTACATGGGTATAGTCCAATTGTTAGATAAAATAAAATACTGCAGTGAAGTGAGATAACTGTTAGAATATTTGTGATGCAATCAAGCAAAATCAGTCGGAACTCGAAAATATTACATTTTCAGTTTCTTATCGGATAGTAAAAAGCATTTACAAAGCTGGATTTTGCAGAAAACCCCATTAAACTTTAAACAGTTCCAAAGATATGAGCAATTAAAGAGTTTCCAAAACAACTGGTTCCGACTGATTTTGCTTGATCGCATCACACAGACCTATCAAAAGCCTATACATAAACTGGAACACTGTGAATTTCGTGTTATAGTATTAGACTATTTTAAATATTACATCAATAATAGAAAACATTTGCAAGCATCTTATATAATTCTAGTGAATCTGAACTGAAAAATATAATTTGTAGTGTTCCTCAAGGATCAATATTAGGTCCATTACTTACCACTAAACTTTATTCGCATAAAACATTCAATCTCAAATGAATCGAGAACTCAAAGAAGTGAGCAAATTATTCATCATCCAGAGAATCTTGTAAATATCTTCTTAGATATATTTAGAAAGAGTGCAGCATAAAAAAATCATGGATGTACTAATGATGAATGTCTAACATGGACATGTCATAATGTGTTTCTAAAACAATATTAAGAAATATTAGTGTTATGAATAAAGTAAAGTATTTTATTCCTGATTGTATACTCTTTTGTACGTTAGTTTTGCCTAGTCCTTCAAGAATGACTATTGGCTGAGGTTACAGTCAATATAGCGAGGCTCGGCCTTCGGCATCGCTACTCAGCCGAGGAGGTGCTTCTTGAAGGACTCTCTTTACCCTACCTAATTATGAAATACTGATATAGAGGTTGTGCATGGAATTATTGATTGACTCCAAACAAAGGATTTGCACCGGTGTCCTTCACCGTAATCATGGCGCAGTGCAGTGCATTCAATCAAATGTTGTCATCAACCTATTTGATCGTAGTGCATTTGTTATGTGTGTGAGACGAACTGTCGCGGTAGATTGCAATCATGCTTTTATTGAATGCATTTGAGTAGTCCGCCATATTTACGGTTTGATACGTCATTATGCACAACCTCTATGGAGTAGTACATATTAAACATAATTATCTAAATAAACTTGCAAAAGTGAATGGGCAATCCAAACAGTTTCAAATGTAGTAATTTGTCTGTATGTATTAAGTTGATTTAAGATTTAAGTTAAGATCATAATACACTTGAACTGGGCACTTTCATGCATAAATATTCGATTAACGAATTACCCAATGCCTTCAATTAGCCTTTTCGAGATATGGCGGACACAACAGGGTGGCGCTGCACGAAGTGGGTAAAGGCTTCTGAATTTGCTGGGTTTTAGCCAGATAACTGCCCTCCTATTGTGTGCGCCATACTTCGAAAAGGCGAATGATTATTTTACAAAAATGCTCCAGTCCTTTCCTCCATATTTGTCCTGTTTTGTCACAAATTTACATTTTGATGTTTTGCTTTGTAAGTAAGTTTATTATAAAATACTGGAAATAAAGCTGAAGACTTGAAGACTAACTGTAAACTGTACGTTTGTATAAAGATGTGGATGATTGACAGCCTCCATTGCTGTATTGCTTTTGCGGTGTTGCTTTGGGAATTGGGAAGGGGTGAACACAGTGGAATTAGTTCAAAATTCTTCTCTGTTTGCAATGTTTAATAATAGATTCCATAACATTAATTTTGAATTTCGACTCGGATCATAATATAGGTAAATCCGATTCCACGCATTCCTACACCTCAATGGCAGCCATTGATGGGGGCATCCAACCTGAAATGTGAAATGATGCAGGCTTTGCGGGAATTTTAAACTGTGTTCCATCACCCGTGTGACAAAAGGATGCTGAAAGTTTACTGTACTAATGAATTCTACCCATCACTTGGCTCGTCGGATTAGTGTACAGTTTTGTTGGACTCGGATTAGGTAGGCTACCCCCGAGTTCAGACTCGGTCACAAAATGACTCGGATTTGGCCGTCGGGGAGTCCGATGAGCTCCCTCTTCGAAGTCGGAATATTTTCAAACATAAACTTAGTTTATGTTTGCAAAACTATTGTTTGTGGAATTACTGAACACTTAGATTGCCATACATGCACGTCCACAAGGATACGGCCTAATATATGACACCCAAAATCATGCTATTGCCCAATCACATTTTGTGTTTACAAAGCTAGAACACTTGAAGACCTGAGCGCAAGAAGACCGAACGTCCACTTGGCCCCTCAACATGTATACACTAAAGTTGTGTATAGTTTTGTATAGTTTGGTAATGTTTTATACATGTTCAGGGGCCAAAACAAATCTTGTACAACCTTTCATGATGTTTTCACCCTGGAACATGTATTAAACATTATAAAACCCTAAGAAACTATACGTAACTTTAGTGTATACATGTTGAGGGGCCAAGTGGACTTACGGTCTTCTTGCGCTCAGGTCTTCACTTTTAGAACACTGGGTAAAACATCCATTGAGTATAACATTGTACCCAACATTAGGTATATTTGACTGAACATTGGTTAAATTCAACCTATATTTTCAGAAGTTTAGTCGATGTTGGTTAAAGTTTAACCAAAAATTTCTGAAAATAAATGTGAATCTAACCAATGTGGGTGAAATGAACCTAATGCCTCTGTCACACATAATGGACTGGGTCATCGTATATCGCCGTATACACAAATAATTTATCCGGTGGCAAAATCACCAGTCCGGCAGAAGATTAAGGGGATTTGGGGTCCCATTTCCTTTCGTTTCTCTATGCGTTTATATGGTATGTTTATGTATGTCCAATCGTTCAATGTCCAGCAAATAGAAGCTAATAGCTAATCCTATTTGAAAAGTGTGGGAGCAGAGAGAATTTCATAATGTAAATAATGGCCGAGGACCCTCAACTACCTAAAATACTCACAGGTCTAAGGCTTACTTCTCCGGCCAGGGCCGGATTTACCTTTTGGGGGGCCCTGGGCCAGGCTCAAATTTGGAGGCCCCCAAACACATCGTGAGGAAGGCATGTGCACTCAAGTGGCCAAGTTTTTAGGTTTGACTAGGACATTTGCGCGCGCAAAAACGCGCAAAATATTGCACTTTACCCTATTTTGGCCCAATACATGGTGTTTTTCGACTAAAATGGAAAATGCACACTGCACAGGGCAATTTTGGGGGCCCCCCAAATTTGGGGGCCCTGGGCCCGGGCCCATCTGGCCCTATGGTCAATCCGGTCCTGTCTCCGGCGATGTTTGACAGGCGCATAACGTTAGGTGTTAAAAATGTTTTCCTCAACGGTTGGTTCAATCAGTGGTGTGTTCTGACAGTGGATGATTTGCCATTGTTACCAACCCAACAAGAGTGACGCAATTATAGATGTTATTTGCAATTTGAGGGATCAGAATCAGAAAGCCTACTCACAAAGTACAGCTCTCACAAAATGAGCATAAAATTGACAAAATAACTTTCTGAGATATTCCAAAAATCGATATTTCCTCCAGAATTTATTGAATTTTGTCATGTTTATTATACTGTATATTCTTTAGTGCCCTGGCGAATTTAAGCTCATTTTGTATATATCATCAGGTTTTTATGAGTTAAGACTTTCTGGCTCTGAACAGTCGAATTATTAATACATGTTGACATCTTATGATTCAAAAATCACATAAAACGACCAGTAATATACATTAAACGCCAGAAACGCCAACGCAAACAACACTCTTGCTAATTTATCCATGTGCTCGGCACTAAATCCTGTATACTCCGGCTTCGATGGTCCGTTTGTCAATTCCTTTGTGTGTGCTCCGCTTTTCTCTTTAGTTGACGGGCTGGTGCTGTATATGCTGTCGTCGGGTTTTAACTCTGATGCATCATTAGATTTCTTCAGGAAAAGATGACAAAAATAATAATTTAATGATTACGTTAAATATACATGTATCTGTAGGTGTAAATTTAATGATTGTTACGTCACCCTTTACAAATGAATAGTAAATGAATTCCTTTGATTTCTGGATGAGCAAGTCACTGAATCACGAATACTTTTTATTCGTTGTAGGCCCCTATATACCTGTGCGATTGGTTTCTGGTGAAAGTGAGTGGTCCGAATTTATTACACGATTTATATACACGAGTCAGTTTCAAGTGGAGTTATTATTAAAGTCCATAGCATTTTTGATCTGCATGATTTTGCGAGTCTGAAGTCTTTAAAAAGTGTCACAAATACCGGAGCACTGTGACATTCAAATTTTATCATTTGAGTTGGGGCCCGTGAAAAATGTTGACATTGAAGATTTTAGCTTATTTCGTACTGCACGTACATCGATCGTGGACCTTCATTCTGAAATGTCTAACATCGATCGTAGACCTTAATTCTGAAATGTCTTGCAAAATTTGCAACTTGAAAATTGGCTAATGTGTTTATTAGCACTACTAACTAAAACAGAAAAAAATGATGCGGCATTTCTTAAGATTCAATATCCAGATCATTTTGTGGCACATTGGATAGCTAGACATTTTATTTTCTTCTTCCTTTTCTGGTCAATTGAATCCAATAATATCATTTTCATTTTGAACTTGGGCATACCGGGGCTACCGAGCTGGGGGAGAGGGGCAACATTTTCAAACTGTCTGTCTCGCTGATCCGGTACTAAAATGACTTTACTGGGTCAAATGCACATGGAAATTTTAACGCTAAAATGGCTCAATATTAGGACAATTATACCTCATGAAACCGAAGAAAGATGCACATTACATCATTTGGTCAAAATTGCTCCCCGGAGTTTCGGAACTTACCCCTCCCCCTTCCCCTAATCAGTAAACCTCTGATTTTGAACAAAAGAAATACTGTACCAGTTTTCTTTCCTGAAGTACGATAAGATAGTTAGTCATGGCATATTCTATCAGCGAGAGGAAAACGAAGATAAAACACGCGGCCATCCATATATCTATAGCCTGTAGGAAAAATCAAACATATTGTGGACATGTCCTTAAAAAAATTTACCCCCGCACAGCGACTACGCCTGGTAAATAATTATACTGTACAGGCAGGGAAGCTAAATCAATACACGTCTATCTGCTATATGCAATCCGATGCACGTGTATTGATTTACAGATACACGTGTATTGATTTTGAGATCTTTAGATACCGGGGTAGATTTTGGTTTCAAAAGAATCCAAAGAACATAGTGATAATATTAAGTGAGTGTATTGGAATTTAAACCGTGCATTTTGAAATCAAAAACTGACAAAAATTCAGATTTTATATGTGCAGAACAAAAAAAATTACAGCTGCCCTCATTCGTAAACACTCGGTTTACAGAACATAGCACAGTACTGGCGCAGTGTAGACCACTGGTGGAGGCAGCCTAAACATATGACGTACCAGGCTCACTGACCTCTACAGAGGTCAATTGTCAATAGCCTTATTCTTAGGTCCCTCGGCCTATAGTCTCAAAAGTATTATACAGGTCGAAACAAAATGGCCATGCGTGGATGTTGAAGAACTAGTGGATTCGATCTACCATCATGGCGATATCTGCCATGAAGATATCGGGGCGATGACACTGAGCCCCGAATAGCCAGTATCGGGGTATATAATTTTCTTTCCCTGATCTTATTTTCACATACCACTGTCAGCACAGCAGGAAATTGCAGGGGTTATTACACAGCCCGCTATGCACTATGACCACTCCTGCCAAACAACTTTATTTTGCATTTGAATATCGCGCTATCCCAGTCAACTCGCTACCATGATCATGACCAGAGGATGTATTGTATAAAGACATTCCCATAACCCAAATGGGGTTTCTGGCCTTCATTTGGATTTGGATTTGGAAGATACCTTCTCTTAAATAACAGTATTGCGAACCACCAGCATACATAACTCGAGGTAGAGAGTCTTTCCTATTCAGAGGAAATATTGCAATTACACACCTTATTGCCTTTTAACAATAACCATTGACACTAGCACATATCAGAGAAGATGTAAGAAAAGGATGGAGAACAGAATTATATCCTTGAGATAATCCCGTAGGTAATCCTGTTGCACCTATCATAGTCCTTTATTCTCAAGTGGTGGGTTAACCAACAATTAACAATGAGAGGAAATTCCTGAACCTAGTTCAGTTGGGGATGATTTGAAGTGACCGCCAATTATGACTATTTGATATTTAATACCAGCAATGTGAAAAAAAAAAAGTAATAATGTAGTGCCAAAATAATGTACCCTTTTACGGAAGGAGCAAAGTTTAACAAGTTATAACTCCGCTTCTGAAGTACGAATGTCAGCGGCGAATGTCAGGTTATTATTTCCCAGTCTTTAAAAAATTACAGGCAGAGGTGGGAATCGATCTCGGTACCTCCAGGTTAAACAGCACTGTGGAAGACCACTAAGCCAACTAAATATCTGTTGTGAGATGTGTGACATTAATCTTTGATATTGCTTAATGGAACAAATCGTGGAATTAAATCAGTAATAAAAGAAGTAGATTCTTATATAGCGGTCAAATTAGATAAAAGGGGAAATATTTGTCCCTGCTCTAAAGAAAATATAGGTTAGAAAATTATCAAATAAATTTAAATTAAAAATTGAGATTTTATATTTCTTTCTTTCACGAGGCGGACAAACACTGACAAACACTGTATAAGCTAAAAATTCGACCCTTATCACTAGATCCTGTCATAGCTCAATGGTAGAGCATCAGACTGCTAATGTCAATATCGTTGGTTCGAGTCCTCCTGCCAGCAATGGTTATATTTATGATTTTAATACTACGCTACAATTTGTTCAATTTTTTTCGTTTATTTATTTATTTATTTATTTATTTATTTATTTATTTATTTATTTATTTATTTATTTATTTATTTATTTTTGTTTATTTATGTAAATAATTTGATATATTTGAAAGAGGTATTTGAGCAATTGAAATTGCCAAACGTACAAAACCTATGAGTTTGCATCATACATGTCATCATCATTAAAAAAAACATTCTATGTATACCTGACGCCGCCGGCAGCCTATATTAATTTACTAGTCAACATTTGCATAGGAACCGCATAGATTGGAGATTATATACGTATTTATTAGTAATAGACAAGTAATATATATATATATCGTGTGTTTGCGATTTATTCCGTAATCAATAAGTATGATGAACAAACGCATTTCTGGCAGAAGCACTCACAGCGTAGTGGTATTCGATCTCGACTGTTAATCAAAAGGTTGTGGGTTCGAACCCTGGTAGAATTTTAATTGGAATAAATTTGTTTTTCTTTTGTTAAGGGATCTAAAATGAGCGTTTATTGCGTTTCGACAGTATTTTTTGTGGGACATGAGAGCACCTCGGACCTATCGAATTGCATTCTGAATACGAAGCATGTCTTTCTGATATCAAATAATTTTCATTTTTGAAAATCACAATATAATACAAATTTTATGACAAATCATAAAAATTTGATATTTGTCAAATTTTGATATATAACAGTCCTCGAAGTAAATTATATAAATCTAATGATATATTCTTAAAGTGTATGTAGCAGGGAGGAAAAGCCGACGGTCAATTGAAAATTTTGACCTTTCATATTGAAGATATGGATTTTTTCCCAAAAAGACCTAATTTTTTTGGTGTTTTGGGAAAAAAATCCATATTTTCAATACGAAAGGTCAAAATTTTCAATTGATCGTCGGCTTTTCATCCCACCTACATACACTTTAAGTATAAATCATCAGATTTATAAAGTTTACTTCAAGTACTGTTAAATATCAAAAATATCCATTTTAATGATTTGCCATAAAATGTGTATTAAATTGCGAATTTCAAAAATCTAAATTATTTGATATCAGAATGACATTCTTCGTATTCAGAATGCAATTCGATATGTCTAATGTGCTCTGATGTCCCAAAATAAATACTGTCCAAACGTTCATACCCCAGCCCTTAAGTAAGAGGTAATAATTATGGCAATAAATCCGCCGTATAAAACTGAACACAGCTCAATCCAGCCTCATAGGCCTATATCATGTAAATGTATTATGTGATGCAAATGTTGACTAGGAAAAAAAATATCGCACGCCGGCAACTAGACTACTATACAAAAAAATAGTATCACATCTTTCTTGCTCAATCAATATATTATAATACTTGCAAATAGATCATAGTTTACTAATCTAATCCTGTAATATAGACCTGCTATATCACCTTTACATGGTTTGTTATGGTAGGGATTAGTGTCCGATCTCTGTAATGTAATGTAAATGAAGCATATTGATATGCAGGAAGAATCGATCAGGGTGCTATCTATTAGGGAAAGATAAACACTATTCAAAATATCAATAGACAAGAAGAAAGGGATGTAGAGATTTGTAATTGAGTCATGCATGATTTAACAGAAGGTTCTTTCCAAAACCCAAACGTAATGTTGGTATGTCTGGCTTTTGTACACAAGTGGCACAGTTGACCATACCTTGCATTGGGATTGTGTGTAAATATCTGGTGTTTTCATCCTTTTATTTAACATTCAAAACATTGAGACTTATGAATAAAATTAATGCAGTGGGACATTAAGAATGTTTTCTATAAGAAAGTCTAATTTAATTTGATAAGTCTCAACTATTAGCTCGTTGGCTGCAATTTTAAAATTACCATTTTGTGTGTGTAGTAATGGGGATTTTGCCTTTAAGATTAGGTTATATTGATCAAATTGCCCAATCATAGCGCATTGTAGGTATGCCTTTAAGCCTCCTCTGGATCATGACTACATGCTTGGGAAGAGAAAACGTGTGTAGCTATAAGAATGGGTGGTTTTATTTAAATGAGAGACGTTCAGAATCTCCTCTTTTCAATGATGTTTTCATTTACATCGGATTCCTTCTAGGTTTCGTACAAAAGCGCCACAAACATGAGTTTACTTTATTTTGAATCACCCTGTAGGCTTACCTTCGCCCCTGTGGCATCAGGAAAAGAATCCTGCATAGTCGCTGTCATAGTGGTAGCCGTCAGGACTGTTGTGATCCCTAGAGTGATCCGGGCTGGCGCCGCGTGAGCATCAATCCAGAAAGACATCCAAGATATTGTGACCAGGAGTATGCTTGGGATGTAAACTGTAAGGATATAGGCCTGAAGGTGCCGCTTGAAGGTGAAGGTGATCGCTGCACCCGACCAGGGACCCGACCAAGTAGCTATAAAGATACAGCAGTGTTGTTGTTTTTATTTGGCAAAATTGACAAAAGTAACAAATAATCAATCAACCATCATCCCACAAGAAACACTACATAGAAGGGAGTACGGGAGTTGAAGAGGCCTTTAGGTGGTTTTTATTGGGTAGACAAGTTCGACCGCCAAAAGACAACCAAAATTGTGGTATAGGCATGTCGCTTCTATTTGTGCGCGTTTAATACCACATTTACTTTAATTTCTCGGCCTTATCACATACTGACGTATTTGCAAAATACGCATTTCGAGAAAATCGAACTTGAAAATCTAGCGATTTTCATTTGCTGCATAATCTTGATTAAAATATTATTGTCGATTAAAACCAGGTTAACAGTAATGTAAATATACCATATTTTCAATATAATTCACTTATCACTATCAGAGCATAACTTATTCTGCAAAAAAATAAATAATAAATAAAATACGTCACTATGCGAAAAGGACTAATGTCAATTTCGCCATTCAAATGACAAATACGTCGCGCAAATACGTCAGTATGTGATACAGTTGCGCAAATACGTATGTGAAAAGGACAAAACAGCAATTTTGCCGTGCAATGACAGAGTCGCGCAAATACGTAGCACAAATACGTCAGTATGTGAAACGGCAAATTCTTCAAATTGCAGATACGATATACTGTGCTTGCGCAGTATAGGTAATCGGCAAATACGTCGTTATGTGATGCAGACATTTCAAGGTTTTGTAAATACGACATAATTAAATTAATTAATATCTTACTAATTAAGCAACTTTGAGGCATGGTTTTTGGTGAATATATAGAGTAGAACATAACAAACTAATATACCAATTTTCTCAAAAATGTTTAAAATGTCGAATACGTCAGTATGTGATACGGCCGACGATGGGCCAAAAAAGTGTAAAATTGCACATAATTCGCTTGCAATCATCAGTTTTGGTACCTGTCTGCGGGACACGTTTTACCAAGTTCATTCTACAAAATCCGGGAAAGGGCACAAATGTATGCTATACCGGAAAGACCACTGTTTTTTGGACCGCGCACCTCCGAAAAACAAAGCACTGAAAGATCCCTGATTTTGATAATTTCAGCTCTAAAAGACCCGTGCTCATTCCTTTCATTTTCTTCCAAGACGATTTCAACCAGAAAGGAAATAAATTATAATATGAAGACACTTGATTTCGACAGTTAGTAGCTCCGAAAGACTTCCTTTTGCCGTTTTATACGCAATCGGCATTTTGTATTGTAAGGGTACGAATTTTTAAGCAAATAAGTACGATGAGTGTCGTCCATTTTTGTTCAAAAGTGAACTTCGACGTACAGGCCTGCGGCAGGATTACAAAATTTTGCTTGCCTGGTACCCATGATTTTCTGTTCGGTGACTGATCGTTTTAAAAGCGGCGTAATGGCACAACTCCCTTGAAAATTACATCCATAGCGTTTTTAAAGAAAATAATACCACCACACTTACTATTAGTCAGTATCTCAAAGTTCAAGTAGTATGTTTTAGTTGACACATTTGTCAGGTCATATCGAGCCACTATTATATTGGGATGAACTGCTACACTATTATCAGTAATGTCGAGCAAAATATCCAACGAAGAATATGCAACTGCAAAAAAAATTAATATTCGATATATTATTTTATACTTACGTCGTACTCCACATGTAATCTTTTCTAATAATCTCTTAATACCGCTCTTTGCAAAGTCACTAATCTTACAGATGCGAGTGATCAACATGATATGAGTATTCTATAGAATTACGATCCAGGTCTTTATCCCTGTTCTTTGACATCTATGGTTCAATGCATAGGTATCGCCTGAACGTTGTAGAAAAGATATCTCAACGTAAATATGAAATTTGAAGGTTTATAATTAAATTAAATAAAAAGTTATTTTGCCCCTTGTTTTCGAGACGATTACTGTGCCGAACTGGTCATGTTTTGCTTATAAAACGTATAACATGCATCTTGCGCTGTGTTGCCCATTGAGATCGATGATTTTACTGGGCTGAGATTTTCCATAGCGACAGTAAAACGTGCTTTTTTTTGTTCTCAACAATATCTCGTCCTGCAATTTTCTCTGAATTTTTAGACAACTTGTCTCAACCTAAATCTGAAATCTAGAGGGGCACAATTTAAGAAAAGGTGATTTTTTAGTTCTGTTTTCGCCATTGTTTCTGTGCCGAATTGACGAAGTTTGTGTACAAAACGTTATCGCATACATCTTGGCCGCTGTAGGCCAGTAGGGCCGATTGCAACGATTTAAAGTGACTCGTGGTTCAAGTTTGCGTTGTTGATTATCAAATTTTCAAGTAATTTTTGTATCACAGTTTGATTGCTTTTTAACTTAATTTAGTCCCCAAAATGTGGTCAGCGTCAGTGCAGTCACTGGAGCATGTCAGTTACGCAATCCAATTAAATTGTGCTTAACAACAGTGGATTAAAGCCTTCGCAACCGGCAGACTGATATATTCAAAAATTGAATTCAGCTATTGCTATAGTAGTTAATCATGTTACATCATCACTTCTACGGCGAATGGAAAACTTACAACTAAACATGTGAATGGAACACGTCTGCGTGTCAAATGGAAACCGTTGTAGTAGCATATGGCACACAGTTGTCAAAGACACTCTAGAATAAAAACATATCAAAAGTATCAAAATGATTATGGCAGTTTGTTTTTATATAAAATTATATATGAGCATATAGGAGCATGTACAAATTATACTACAAAATAATTAATTATTTATATTATTTATAACACTTAGGGGTCTGGCAATCTCTTTTTACATTGAGCAGAAATGGGATTATTCCACTTAACGAAAAAGACTTTTGCGAATATTCAGATAAACATGTATACCAAATTCATGTGTGTATGTTACATGTTTCCTGCCGGGGGCACTCATATAAAAAGTTGTAAGCATACGTGTGAACAAATGGTTGGGTTTTTACTACTGCAACACGGGCCCCGGGCCCATGTTAAGGGTATCAAAATCATTGGTTAGAGCATATAATGGTGTCTTTTTTGAAACCATGTGTCCGTGCTAAGGGTAGTTACAGCAAATCACATTCTTACCCCTGCAATCGTCATAATAAAATACTGCCCTGATAATGCAGGCGATAATTATGAGAAAATCGATCATGCATCCTTGCTAAGGGTTGGATGGTACGGTTAACAAACTATTATTACTGTTGAGGGTCATTTTGAAGACACAATGGTTGTCCTTGTTAAGAGTGCTTTTCTGAAGTGCATTCACACGCATGCTTACAACTTTTATATATGAGTGCCCCACGCCGGGGGCCCCACGCCCCCCCCCCCCCGGTTTGCTGTCAAAATATGGACATGGGTTGCTGCATTTAGCATCCATCAACCGAAATAGTTTTACAGAGCTTTTTAGTATAAAACAGTGGATTATAAATCAACTTGTATATATGGAATTTGGCACAAATGCTATTGGAATATTCGCTACGTCTTTTTATATAATTGTTACCTACAAATTGGACTCACCACTATTTTCTGTCATTTTCGGCAAATTAAAGACCTAACAATTAATGCCATCTTTGGTCCAATAGATCGCCGTAACCATTGTTCAAATCATTGCACTTTTACACGGGGGCCAAGTTCCAAATTGTTCGGACTTGGTTAAAAACAACAATAATGTCAGATGTGTTCAACTTCACCTAGTCATAAGGATTCAGAAAAAGTATAGTTTGTTGACCTATTATTGCCCGGTTATAGTGATCATGATGGGCAAATAGGTAACATTGTGACGTCATATGTCGAATTTTGGCTCCACAGGGGGCGAAAATGAAAAATGCTCCGATTCTATTGACAATAGTCACAAACTCCTTGTTTTGCCATGAGAAGAAAAAGAATAGTTTTCCCTGTGTAGGATATATCGTTACCATGGTAATAAAGACAAATATGACAGTATCCACTAAATCGCATTGGATTGAGTCAATTTAACCATGACAATTGTTGTGTTTCCTGGATAAGAAAGCACTCTTTGAGAATCATAACTATTTTTTTTTCATTTATTGTAACAAGATGAATAAGTTAAGACCATTTTCAACAAAAGCAGATCAATTTTCATTTTCGGCCCCTGCGGAGCCAAATTTAGACCTATGACGTCATAATGTTACACTTTTGCCCATAATTCAATAACCATACGTCATAGATAGGTCAAAGTATATTTTTCTGAATCCTTATGGCCAGAGAAGGAAGATGGCTGGGTTGTGAATAAATTGACCGCCTGTGCAAAGTTCATTGACCTTTTCCCACTAAATTAGGGGTGTTATTAAAATGGCTCCATAGCATAGATTAATCACCTCCATAAGTAATATTACAATGCCAAATACGGCAACTTTAATACGATTTGCACGATTGTATTGCCTATCATACTGAAATCTCTTGAACTGGTTGTGGGTGATAATCGACAGTCGATAAGGTCCTGTGTCACAACCTGGGGTACCTTTGTGTTTCATAGTAAAAAAATGAAATACTTCAAACATTTTACCTACACGTCTCATTTGAAGTGGTTCATCCTCCTGAGCATTTTGACACCTTTTTTTAAAAATGAAAATCGGTTAAAAAATGAGAGAGTGCGGGCAAAAACAATCACAAAGTAGGTGGGATTTAACCCCACCTCTTTTTTCCACATTTACAATCATTCTGAGCAAGTATTGGTCTTTTAAATGACCTTCTGTATTTGTTTAGATGTCTGGAAGTTCATTTAGACATTTTTTTTACTAGATTCAAATTTTTAATGGGGGTTTTAGATCAAATTTACGATACGAATCCCTCCTCCTAATCATCCTCCTAATAATCCTCAACCACCCTTGGCACATTTCATACCAAACGTCATAAGAAAATAATTAAAAATTATTTTAAAACAGGATAAAAACATGAGTAATATAGAATAAATTAGCTTCAATTTAAGACCTAATTGAATCTTCTAAGTGAAGGAATACTCAAGCGACACTGTTTTGAAGTCCAAGCTGCACATCAAAATGTAACAAAACCACCTTTTTTGGGTACCCCAGTATATGACACAGGATCATAACCGATAATCAATGATCAATCAGTTATCAATATAAGACACAGGATCATAACCGATAATCAATGATCAATCAGTTATCAATATTCAATAGGATTCTAAAAATGATAATAATAACGGACATAACGGACTTTCATGTTCACAAACGTGGGTTGGGTGTGTATAGCATGTTAAGTTGGTGCTCGCATTCGCTTTGGACGTTTATATCCCCAAAGAGGACATGAGAAAATGTGCTTTTTCCATGTCTTCTTAAGGGTAGGTGCCGTTAATTTCTACAATAGCCCATATACAAAGTACAACTTTACCTCACGGCATATCGGCATTTGCCGTCTGGTAAAATACTGAGCATTTGGTTGGCTTGGATGATATTATGATGATGTCCTTCTTTCTCATACATGAAAAAAACATCAGGAATCCAAAACTTTTGAATATCGTGTCCTTTTAAGATGATATAGTTTTCACCAGTGTAAGTTAACCTAGTGTCAACCCAATCCATCGCTGTATAAAAACTGGAAGAAAAATCCTGGAATAAAGAGTGGCTCGCATTAGTACCGGTATATGACATCAGGAGCGAATTCAAGTTTTTGAAGGGGGGTTCATGAAAGGTTTTCAGGCTCGCTTCGCTCGCTCAAATTGTACGGCACATGCAACTGTATTGCCCATTATGGGGAGTCTGTGGTTATCCTTGACCCTTGGAGACGGAAAATTGTGCAAAATGTTCTCAAGATCACCAAAAATATCTTCAAAAATGTGTTTTTCCTTCCCTTGGATCTGCCCTTCAAATAAATCACAATAGAAGTCATGTTGAATATTTGCAATCTAATGTTTAGAGTAAAGATGGCTCTTGGGTACTGCTACAGTTAACCATTGTTTTACTATTATGTACCCCCACCAAAATTTTAAAATGTTGGTATTTATACAGCGCTTTTCACATGTGTACATGTACCAAAGCGCTTTACATTTATTCCGCTGTCGTTAGAATATGTCAGCTGCCATACAATGCCCAAGGCATGCTCATACCTTTGGGCGGCGCTCAATGGACAATATTCATAACAGCTCCCAATTTTACCCCTGGGTAGAGAGAGGCAAGTAAGGTAAAGCGCCTTGCCCAAGAGCACAACACGGTGGCACCGCTGGGGCTCGATATGGTAAACATTTTAATGTTATTTTCTTCGTAGTAGGGTAATAGCTCAATTTGTTTCCTGTAGAGTAGATTAGATATGAATATTGAAAGTTAAACCAAAAGGCTATACACCTGATCCGTGAACATTGCCTTGTTTAAAGACTTTTCTTGTCTAATTTGCAACTGCTAATCGTCTCATCATCGGCAGGAAAGTACAATTATAGGAATGGTCTAGGAACTACGTTATTCCTCTTACCATATAGACTATGCCATATTCGATTTTTGATAAATAAAAATAGGTTATTAATCATGATGAGCGCATTCAGTTGAACTCGAAATTATACTGATATTTATTACATCAAAATACTAGTATAAAATGGTTATGAAAAAGTTTATATTATTATATTTGTGACAGTAAAAGTAAAGTATACGTAGGCTTATATTATTGAATGCAACATATCATAATGTCATAACTATAATGGCACTTCAATACTGAACAATTCTAATTTTAGAATCTGCCAGTTTATTACGAGTTAAAAATCGACTATGGACTTTCACTTTTAAGCAGAACTTTACCCAGGGACTTCGTTCTCTAAAACACACTGTCAATCATACTTGTTTATCAATCAAATCTAACCACAAGACTAAGCATGGTGGTACGATACGCGCTAGATGCGTACGTTCATCCACCAACTTTCGCGCCAGCACAAAAGCGCCGCATTCCAAAGATAGATGTGTACCACCATGTATAGTTAATGGTAATGGTACGTGTCGGGAGGATTTAAACAATAACGAGATCTGGGCGACCAATCACAAGCCAGATTCATTTGAAGATGCATTACATCATGACCAATTTTAGTTAGGCCAGAAATTGGCCTAACTCTCCATAGAGTCCCATGTTAAAAATGTTAACCGCAATCCAAAGTCAGTAGTCCACTTGGGAAGCTAACATACAGAGGGAGTACGGTGACTGAAAAGATGATCAGTTGTGAAAATCTATCAATTGTGCACAAGTTAATTAAATCGGAGTTTTAAGCTTAAATGCAATATCCAGAGTATGCACAATCATGACAATGGGCAAGTGGACTACGGAGTAGTCTACTTACCATAGTGCGTTCCTCAAGTGGCCCAATACTTTCCATAAAAACAATAAGAGACACAGTTGTTGGCGGTCCTGAAACAAAAACCCAGATATATTTGCATGATTGCGTGTTTGAGAAACAAGTCAAAAACATAAAAATGTCACTAATTTCTAATGTTTGCCGAGTGCTACAGAATTGTAATGCTGTACTGTAATCTTATATCATTTTGTTGATGCGTTACTAATAAACAATGACAGTTTGCCTGCGTTACCATGGTTATTGTACCGATTTAATATAATTGCATAAAGTATGAGCGGGAGAACGAGACCTTAGCCTAATTAAAGTCACGTCACACAATCACTGTCATATTAAATGGAAATGACATTTATGGAATACGTCTTAAAAAACATTTATAACCAAAAACGGGATATGCATTATTGTGATATATGTGCAACTGTGTCATACTATAGGAGAACGGAGTTAAGGGCTTTATACACATGATACAAGACATAAAGGGTGGTGGTGCAATTTGGTTTTTGGTTTTCTTTTTTAAAGATCAAAATACCTAATATTCAGGCCTAAAACTCGGGTTGCGAAGAATTATGCCAAGTTGGTTTGCTATGACATGTGAAGGAGTGGAATCCCGGTGTATGGCCGGGGTAGGCTTCAGAGATTTTTGACATGATTCGGGCCCATTATATGTTTATACATATACAAGCTATTATTGCCACATACTGTAATATTATCGTCTCTTATAAAAGGGTCTGGTATGAACGTTTCGATAGTTTTTTATGAGATAATATCAGATATATCGAATTGAATTCTGAATACGAAGAATGTCCTTTTAATGTTGATATAAAATAATTTTGATTTTTTGTAAATTAGCGATATAATACAAATTTTATGACAAATTATTAAAATTTGATATTTTTTCAATTTTTGATATTTAACAGTTCTCGAAGTAAACTTTGATCTGTATTTAAAGTGTATGCAGCTGGGATAAAAAGCCGACGATAAGTTGAAAATTTTGACCTTTCGTATTGAAGATACCCCCAAAACACTGAAAATACAAAAGGTCCCAATTTTCAATTGATCAGCGGCTTTTCATCCCAGCTACATACACTTTAGATTTGTAATCATTTGCCATAAAATGTGTATTATATCGAGAATTTCAAAAGTCAAAATTATTTGATATCAAAAGGACAATGCAATTCGACAAGTTTGATGTGCTCTTATGTCCCACAAAAAATACTGTCCAAACGTTCATACCCCAGAAGACAATACCTTCATGATCAGGTCTGATTCTATGGTCGTAGCCTGTTAAAAGTTCTTGTATTGTTTCCGTTATATTTGAAGCTACAGCAGACCTAATAGAAAAGTATATAACAATAGGAAATAAAAGTGTAAGTATATTCTTTGGTTAATCAATAAACTTTGGCTCCTCCTCGTACTGTCGTTGAACCAGGAATTTTTCCGGGGGTATTGATTGGCAATGGCAACATTTTTCCAAGGGGAAAATCTGAAAATACGCCACAAATAATGGCATTTTCATTCCTTGGTTATACCATAGTGATCCAAACTTGTATGAAACCCCCCATTGATGACTGTTGGGGTGGGGATTTTATATAATTATAGAGGAGCGGTGTTTGCTTCAGATATAATGATAGACTCTTATGTAACTCGACTACAGAGTTGTCATACACTAGGCCGACTCATCATTAGAAAACGTCAACATTATTATTATTTCCAAAAAATTATATTAATATTATTATGGTTGTGGTTGTTGCTGACCCGATCTTGAAAATTTGGAGAAAACAGGATTTTACTGTACAAAAGAATAACGATCGTAATTTTTCGAAATTACAGAAAAAAATGTTTTTACTTTTTATTTCAGAATTTTAACATCCTGAATATTTGTTTAAACAGCTACATTTTCATCACACTTTGAAGTGATGCAATAGAGAAATATCACAATTCACACATAATAGTCATTTTTATTAAGCTAATTAGGCATATACATGTTTTTGGCTACTATCTCCGAAAATAATATTTAAGAAAAAAATCCGAACCTCTCTTCCACAGAGAACTGCGACGACATGCAACATTTTTTTTTCTCTTACTATCATTTAAGTGAGATTTCTGCACATATAGACCTAAACATTCCTAGCCAATATGAAATTTTAAAATATGAAAATAACACCAGAAGACAAAAATCTGTGATCGGTTGAAAAATCCGTGAAAATTCTATAATCCAACACAGATTTTTCAACCAATGTGAATGAGCGAAATGTTTAACCATTTCATTCCATTTAATACATTACACGCGACTTTATTCAGGTTTAGTTACCATGGTAACAAATTCATTTCAACCTACCTTTGGACAATCACTGCCAATATCAGCAGCCAAAGCATCTTGTTGTAAATCGCAATATTATTCCACTGTATCCACAGTACAGAGACCTTCGACCTAATGGGCAAATAATGTATTTTAAGAGTAGTATCGCTATTTTTAAGACTGTAGAAATTTATTAAGCTTTTAAAAATGGTATCTGTATGTCACGAATGCATTTCGTAAGTAGTAGGTAATTGTAAATTATGTCACTCACCAGGAACTCTTTTACCTCAAATCAAGTGGCGTCCATA
Organism: Amphiura filiformis; assembly: GCF_039555335.1. Lineage (NCBI taxonomy): Eukaryota > Metazoa > Echinodermata > Ophiuroidea > Amphilepidida > Amphiuridae > Amphiura > Amphiura filiformis. The sequence continues at coordinate 272,603 of NW_027305501.1, forward strand.
GGTGGCGTCATCAGCTGTGGTACACACTCTCAGAAATAAAGGTTCCAAATGAGCCTAAAATGATCGTTTTTGTCCTCTATATAGATGGACCGCTTAAAAATACCCCAAAAAAACCCTTCTTTAAATTGTAAGGACCCGGTATTTCTTTAATGTTTCTTTAACCCTGTGCAGAATCGGCAATTAGGGCTATTGAACCTTTTTCAATTCCGTTGAAGGCTCCACGGAGAGAGTTTTTAAACTATTTCTGAGAGTGTGTATGCTATAAACATGATAAACAAATGTCATATGTCAAAAAAATAAGTTTGAGTAAAAATAATGTCCAACAAGGTCCTTATAAATTGGCACGCTTGTAGCCATAACAATTTTATGACACAAATAACAGTATATTGTCCGAAATGCAGGCAAAATGCAACATTTGTGACGATAAAATACACAAACAAATGAAAATCTACTGAAGCACACACAAATACTGTGTGCTCATTGCCGAGCGTGTTGTTATTTTACATAAAATACTTCAATAAAAGCATGCAATTTTGTATACAATGTAAAAACTCTTTGTACAGTGGACTTCGGGTATATATATAAATGCGCTTTTAAAAATGCGCACGTGACATCTAGAAGTCGCCATACCGTGTTCAACGATGTAAGGTACCCGGATGTACACAAATCCCACACGCAAAAGTATAGGCGAAAATGACAGGAAAATTGTTTTTGCAAAATAGTGGCAATGATTGCAAAGGGCAAAATAATTTGAGCGAAACATACACTCTTTATTTAGATTTTCCATTACGGACAAAAAAAATTAATGACGGAAAAGCTAGATATAGCTGATTTGAAAACTTATATTTCAGTATTTTCGTGCTAAATGGGCGTGGCAATTGGCCATATTGATGACGAAATGTGATTCTTACTGGCATTAAGGTCAGAACTGAGTAGCTGCCGATGATGTTATTTGATAATTTTGCACGTGATGATAGGGAACTTAGCGGGCTGTCATTTTCTTCGGGAGGAATGGGTCATGGATTTATTTATTTGGGAGTCAAGATAAGTATTTCCCTCCCCCGTAGTGCCGCCACTGAACATAACCCTGACCCTAATTTTAACTCTAATTTTAACGTAAATTGACGAAACTATAACATGTATAACTTTAGCCCTTTTCGGAATAATGACCCTCTCGAACTTAATAGGCTAGATGTCCCCGCCCGACCTCCTCAACCCCAACTTACTCATTCGCTCGTTCACATTCAATTAAGTATCAAAATGGACACACAAAAAACAAATTCAAAATGTGTTTTTAAGCACCTTTTTGTGTCCCCCATGCTAAATCGGTAATTTGTACACCCTTTGACGTACAATTTAGAGTATAAATACGTAGATGACTGTACATGATCTAATCATCCCGGCTGGAAGATGTTGAGGAAGACTATACTATACATCACGCTCAAACGTTATATGACAATTTGACGTACAATCACGTATGTTATGCATGGTGTATTCTTCTAGTATGGTCGTCATACACAGTATTGTCATGGTAATATATATTGTAATTGTATACGTCATTTTTGTTCAGGTTGGTTCAAAGGGCTTATAAAGTTTTACTTTACACGGAAGGAGAAACTTAGCAAAAAAACAATTAATTTATGAGTTTAAAGGGGGGAGGGTGTGTTTTGCCTAGCCGAAAGGGGAACAAATAATATTTATGAAATTATAAGTAAGGCTAAGAAAAACAGAAACTCTGTTCTACGGGCGGGCGGACCTTTCAAGTAGGGTCGGTCGGTCGGTTTTTTGTTGTTGAAATAACCCAAAAAATCGCCAAAATCTGTAAATAATTTGCAATTTGAGAAAATAAAAAAACATTTATTAATTTGTACCGAAAACAAATATTTCTCAATTTGTTCAAAATCTGGGTCGGTCGGGCTCGTAGAACAGGGTTTTCTTTTTTCGTCGCCTAAGTACATAAGTAATAATAAATAAATAAATAAATAAATAAATAAATAAATAAATAAATAAATAAATAAATAAATAAATAAATAAATAAATAAAATTAGTTATGTTTGTACATGGGGGGAGGGTTGTGCTGTGCAATAATTATGATATTTCGATTACCATGATTTAGCCTTGCAAATTTATAGCATCAAACCTAAATTGTATTCTGTGTTACGGTGTAAAATGTGTACGAAGGTCGTATTCATCGATAACTTAAGTTGGCCCGACATCCGTCTGATTTTGATAGTCAAAAACTAATCAATAATCCTATTGTTGAAGTGGATAATATTAATAAGCTTCTACCTTAGATGGCCGGCTATAGAACTTTTAATAGCTCTGGTCTTTGTTTGCTTTTGCTAAATCCTGTTCAAGTGGTGGGTTACCAGGCATTGTATTTTGTACAGGTATGCATAACCAACAATTAACAATGAGCGAACTTTCTTAAACCTCGTTGACTTGGGGATGATTTGAAATGACCGCCAATTATGACTGTTTGATATATATTGCCAGCAATGTGGAAAAAGAGACACATGTAAAACGTAAAAGCTATAATTTTGTTGAAGGAGCAAAGTTTAACAAACCATAACCCCGCTTCTGGATATCGTTGGAAGTCAAATGATATACCATTTTTAAGTTTATGATGTTTATTTTTAAACCACGAGAGAAAACAAAATTGACCGGGGGAGGAATTTACGGCTCATTCGCCGTGGACGGTCACATATACAACCGAAGTCTACTGTTGTATAATGTTGAAAAAGTTCAGCGCTTGTACTAATAAAATTGTATTCATAAATTAGGTTTTTTTTACTGACTTGTTTGTGTAAAATGGTTTTATAATTTGCGAATGTCGTTCATTTTCTTATTGTTCATTACCATGTTCGAATTTAAAAAAATTTAGCCGTAATTTTATTCAAAAAACTATAGATTATATGTTTGTACGAATCCACACCTCTCTGTACGAATCCACACTTAACTGTAGATTCGTGCAGAAAAGTGTTGATTCGTAGAAAATAATTTACAGTTTATTTAATAGACTGACGTCATAGCAATGGTTCAAAAAATCACATAAAACGTCCAGTAATATGCATTAAACGCAAGAAACGCCAACGCAAACAATACTCTGGCTAATTTATCCATGTGCTCGGCACTAAATCCTGTATACTCCGATTTCGATGGTCCGTTTGTCAATTCCTTTGCGTGTGCTCCGCATTTCTCATTTGTTGACGGGCTGGTGCTGTCGTTCGTGCAGAGGCTGTCGTCGGGTTTTAACTTTGATGCATCATTAGATTTCTTCTGGAAAAGATGACAAAAATAAAAATTTAATGATTACATTAAATATATCTATACTATTCTATAGGTGTAAAATTAATTATTGTTCGTCACCCTTTACAAATGAATGGTATCTGAATTCCTATGATAGTTTTTATATTCAGTGATACCAGCGAAAATGTAAATAAAATAGTGTATAAATTGCCTAAAAGCAAAAGATAAGTCATTAAAATTATCATTAGGTATTTTTAAAATGAGGAAAACAGCATTATTGACAAAGTTGAAGCACATTCAAATGCATGCGACTATTTTTTTCTACTTAAAGCCATATTATAACATTTCTTTAAAAATAGATTTGTGTTTATTTTCCATAAAATGTTAGCTTTTACTGTCAGATATATCCCCTTTTAATTTTGAGCCAACAAGTGAGGTAAAGCAATCTACTAGCGCTATTATGTTAATCCGGCGGTTATAATACGGTACGATCCTCTGGGGTGTGTGTGTGTGTGTGTGTCCCGCGCGCCGTGTACGTAGTATGTGTTATGAACATCGCATATGCGTTCGACTAATATTTCTATCGTAATAATAAAACGACGGTTCCGGCTGTTTATTCAAAATCTCGGATTTTGACAAAACTACAGCACCTAAAGTCTTGACTTTTGCAGAGAATCTTTGTTTACTAAAAGCTACTAAAGTACATTACAATCGTATAAAACCCTGAATTTAAATTTTTTTTGAGGGCGTTCTCCTCAGCAAATGTTATAATATGGCTTTAAGTAGAGAAATTTTTTGTCTTTATACGCGGTTTTCGCCATAACAACTAGTAGGCTATGTTAGACATCTACTAATAAAGGTGCCAAAATCTGAATTTTACGATACTTCGGATGAGCAAATCACTGAATAGCCTTTAATCAAATCACGAATACTTTTTATTCGTTCTATGATCTTTACGATTGGTTTCTGTTGGCGGCGAGTGGTCCGAATTTTTTACACGAGTTTTATACCTAATTACATGAAAGCTCAAACATTTTATTCAGTTTCAAGTGGGGCTATTAAAAGTCCATAGCATTGTTGATTTGCATGATTTTGCGAGTCTGCCGTCTTTAAATGTGTCACAAATACCGGACCACTGTGACATTCAAATTTTACAATTTGAGTTAGGGTCCGTGAAAATTGACTACAGGGCCCGTAGATTTCAAACACAGAGGGCCCTTTTGACATTGAAGAATTTAGGTTATTTCGTACTGCATGTACATCGAACGTAGACCTTGATTTTGAAATGTCTATGATCGATCGTAGACATTCTGAAATGTCTCGCCGATTCGATCAATAACTATGTCTATGAGGGGGAAATCTTGGCAAAGCCTGATATGATTGTTGGCTAATGTGTTTGTTGGCATTACCAACTAAAACCAACTAGCAGTCAAGTTAGCTCAATCGATAAGGCGTTCGACTATGGTGCGAGAGGTTGCGGGTTCGAACCCTGGCGGTGCCTAGTACGCTCTCGTGGAAAAATTGAGTTAGCTTGAAATTCCCTGGACAAGGAACTTATTGCTAATTGTCTCGTTGTAACCCGTACGAAACTCGGGGAGCTGATCCTGGTTGCGATGGTTATTTGTGGAATGTCAAGGGTGTGCGCTCTTGTAGCAGCAAAGTCCCTGAATTGTTGTTAAATGGTTTATGGAATGATGTGGGGCCATAGTGGTCAGCGACAACCTGTAAAGTGTGCTGAGGCTTGTGGATCAACGTCTAGGCGTTGTGCCTGTGCGTAGCGCACTATAAATCACTGCGCTTTTTTTTCTTTTTTTTTTTTAAATCACCAGGGGAAGCTGAAATGATGCGTCATTTCTTAAGATTCAATATACAGATAATTTGTTTGCACATTTGATAGATGGCCATTTTATTTTCTTCTCCTTTATCTGATCAATTGATTTCAATAATAATGGCTTTATTTTTAACCAAATGCAAACTGTAGGTGGCGCTATTTATCCTAAATGATACTTTTTTTAATTTGCAAGGGGTAGGTGATTAAAAGTGCCATTAAAACAGGTGGAATAGGTTAAACAAGCAACAAAGAAATTATATAAACATATTTCATCAAACAATAAATGTATTTTATATTAAAAGCTTGAAAGAGTAATTTCCAGTAACTAAATAACGCCACCAATTTTGTAATTAATAGATACATTTTATATCCGAAAAAGCTTTAAAAATAGTGCAAAAGTGAATAATTATTTAAAAGAGGGGAAATTAAAGTGGAAAATGACTCAATAGCATCTGTATATATTAGCATGATATCGTTTTGAGCTCTTAACTTGGTTGTACATGATGTTTTGTTTATAAAACTAATAAATGATTCCATCAAACAACAGTGTTCCAAACCGTCCCACTGATCCGCTACTAAATGACTTTACTGGGACAAATGCACGTGAAAATTTGAACGCTAAAATTGGTCGAGATTAGGACAATTGTACCTTGGTCAATTTTGTCCCCCTCGAGCCGGGGAAACTTAACCCCTCCCCCCTCCCCTCTCTTTTGAACAAAAGAAATAATGTACATACCATTTTCCTGTCCTGAAGTACGATAAGATAGTTAGTCATGGCATATTCTATCAGCGAGAGGAAAACGAAGATAAGACACGCGGCCATCCATATATCTATAGCCTATAGGGAAAATAAGACATATTGTGGACTGCAAAAATGTAAGGGTTATTATTATTGGTTTGAGCGCTCCCCTGCTGACAATGGTATGTGAACATTAGATCAGGGAAACAATATTACCCCAGATACGTTTGTCACTATAAGATCAATGGGACGTTTTATAATTATCGGATATTGGTCAGTACCAGCAAACACAAAAACGTTTTAAAAACGTTTTAAATAAGTTATATTTTGGCTTTTGGTTTAGGTAAAAACGTTTTAATAACATTAAAATGTCGGGTTATATAAAGGTCATGATAACGTTTTAAAACGTTTTGTATGAAAATACACTACAAAAATATTTTGAAATGTTTTCAAAAAATGTTATTGTAAACTATTTTTGCAAACATTTTTGCCAAATATTGTGTCAATACTTAAATAACATTATGTTGAAATATTTGAACCCAGCAAACACAGAAATGTTCTTAACATGTTTTTTTTTTCAAAACCTTTTAATAACATTTAAATGTTGCGTTATATAAAGGTCATGAAAACGTTTTTAAAACGTTATTGAAAATATTTTTGGCAAACATTTTTCGCAAAATATTTTTTCAACCCCAAAATAACATTCTGTTTAGAAAGTTTTGTATCAAGTTTTCAAGAATGTTTTTGGAATGTTATTAAAACGTTTTTATACCATTTATATAATCCGACATTTAAACGTTTTCTGTAAAACATTTTTGTTTGCTGAGCAGTAAATTAACAAAAAATGTTTAAGGTTATGAAAACGTTTTATACCATTAATGTACCCTTTATATAACCCGACATTTAAACTTTTTCTGACAACCTTTTATAACCTTTTGCGAATGATGTCGAAAACGTTTTGTGTTTCCTGGGTATGTGAAAATGACAACGAAAGAATCGACATGACAGGTATTATTTTTGTTCAATGATCGTGCCCGTCATATAGATGATTCGTTTAAAGTTCCTTAGTTGGACTATCATCGCATATTTACTTACCTTCGCCCCTGTGGCATCAGGGAAAGAATCTTGCATAGACGCCGTCATAGTGGTAGCTGTCAGGACTGTTGTGATCCCAAGAGTGATCCGCGCTGGCGCCGCGTGAGCATCAATCCAGAAAGACATCCAAGATATTGTGACCAGGAGTATGCTTGGGATGTAAACTGTAAGGATGTAGGCCTGAAGGTGCCGCTTAAAGGTGAAGGTGATCGCTGCACCCGACCAAGTACCTGTAACAATACAGCAGTTATATATCTATTTTATTTATCGTAAAGGACGATTTCGTAATCCTAGCATGCTCTTTTTATGACATTTTTCAGTATATATCCACGAAAACACGGAAAAAGCTTATTCCCCAAATTTCAGTTGATTCCGATTTTGTGTTTGCGAGTTATGCATGATTATGTGTATGAAACTGCTTCATAGGCCACTGTTGTAATTTCGTTCTGGTATACCAGAACGAAATTCAAATTTGACGATATTTTTGCTAAACGAATTATTCTGCAAGAATAAACATTATGTAGCCAGAGGTTTCCAGTGGTATAAAAATTTCAACTCGTTTTGAAAAAAGTGGGGCGATGAGGCTGTGGATCACGAAATGCCCCTTCAATGATTTTATTTATTTATTTATGTTTAGTTGGCAAAATTAACAACAGTACAGAAAATAACAAATAAGCAATCAAGCATCGTCAACACAAGAAACATACAACCAGGATAACCCATAAAGTTGGCTAATTAAGCCAACTACTTATTTCAATGAGATCCATATTGGCCAAATGTTAAGACCATAGTCGTATATACCTGTGTACTAATGTATAGGAGGGAGCACGGGAGTGGATGAGTCACCTATAGGATTATTGGGTACGCAAGCTCGACGGGCAAAAGACCACCTAAATTGCGGTATGTAGCCATATCGCTTCCTTTTTGCGCGTTTAACCATGGACTGTAGAAATAATGTTTAACACCAACTTTATGGAATTTAATTGTGCGAAATCGTCATTTTTGGTACAGGTCTGCAGGGCTCGTTTTACTATGTTTACATTTCGCCCTACAAAATCCGGGAAGGGGCAAAATGTATGCTACACCGTAAAGACCACTGTTGTTTGGACTGCGGAGTGCTGAATCGCGAAAGACCAAAAACAAAGCACTGAAACACTATTGCTTTTGATAATTTCAGCTCTAAACAATGCTAAATGACCCGTACCCCTTAATTACTCATTCCTCTCATATTTTAAGAGGATTTTCAAGATAGAAAGATCTATAATATGAAAGACTTATGAAGACACTTGATTTCGACAGTTGACATCCTTTTACCGACTATTTAAACAAATAAGTACGAGTTTCGTCCATTGTTTTACGTACAGGCCTGCAACAGGATTACAAAACTTCACTTGTCTGGTACCCATAATTTTCTGTTCGGTGATTCATCGTTTTAATAGAGGTCTAATGGCACAACTCCCTTGAAACTTACAGGCATAGCGTTTTTCAAAAAAATAATACTAAATGCTACCACCACACTTACCATTTGACAGTATCTCAAATTTCATGTCGTATGTTTCAGTTGACACATTTGTCAGGTCATATCGAGCCACTATCACATTGGGGTCGACTTCTACACTATTATCAGTAATGGCGAGCAAAATATCCTGCGAAGAATATGCAACTGAAAAAAAATATCCGTTATATTTTTATTATTTTATACTCGTACTCCACATGTGATCTTTTCTAATGATCTATTAATATACACACAAAACAACATTTGAATTAGTTGTGATCATGCACATATTATATTCGCCGTAGAAGTGATGATGTAACAGGATTAAATACCATAGCAATAGATGAATACAGTTTTTGAATATATCGCTACAAGCAGATTGCACTCATCCCCTGCAATCATAGATTGAATACAATACCGCTCTTTTCAAAGATACTAATCTTACAGGTGCGAGTAATCAGCATGATACGATCCAGATATTTATCCCTGTTCTTTGACATCTATGGTTCAATGCATAAGTACCACATGAACCTTGTAGTGCAGGGCGATATATTCAAACTTTGTATTCATCTATTGCTATGATAGTTCATCCTGTTACATCATCACTTCTACGGCGAATAGAAAACTTACAACTAAACATGTGAATGGAACACGTATGCGTGTCAAATGGAAATCGGTGTAATATCATACGGCACACAGTTGTCAAAGAAACTCTAGAATAAAGAAAATAAAAGTATCAAAACGGTTATGGCAGTTTTAAAATAGAAATTATTTATGAGCATATATGAGCATTTACAAATTATGTTACAAAATAGAATTAATTATATATAGCCTATAACTTTTTGAATATATAACTTTTGAATAGAGTGCTCAATCCCAAGAAGGGAGAGCGTATAAAAATTCAAAGTTCAGACCTTCCAGAATAGAAGTCGTAACTCTGAGTTTCACGCCTAAAGGCGATCGTCAGACGACACAGTGGAGAAAATTTGGCTGGACGACCATCTCTTTGAAATGGAAGAATTTACATTCCATGGTGTCAACATGGTGTCAACAGCCAAACTATTCCGTGTTAGATTCCCAGGCATATACCATAGTGCAGTTATGTCCACGGCGAATTCACCGTGACCTTTCCAACCATAAACCCGCTTAGTGAAGATTAAACAGAGATATGCAGTACTAAACCATTATAGTAATCGATTGTCCAATGCAAATTTATCCAATGAGCGATCGAATTGTCCGCTACGGTCGACTAATCCAATCGATAATGCAGCTATTGACTGTCATTTACTCATCAAGGCGGTCCCCCGTTATTATAAGGACTATGCTAATGATTTAAAAATTGACATGTAGAAAATAAACCATACTTGATTGACAGAAAGTACTAAATTTGTACCTATTTCGGTTTCGTGACACCCCTCTTCTAAATGCGACCAAGCCAGGGCGGCCCGGTGAAGCAAAATGTGCATTGGAATAACACGGGAGTTTGGATATAGATGGTAGGATTTCTTTTTCATACAAATGTATGGTCTCCCGTAATTAAAGCTTGTACCGGGTTGAAAATGGGGATGTACAACTTTACCTCGCGACATATCGGCATTTTCCGTCTGGTAAAATACTGAGCATTTGGTTGGCTTCGATAATATTATGATGATGTCCTTCTTTCTCATACATGAAGAAAACATCAGGAATCCAAAACTTTTGAATATCGTGTCCTTTTAAGATGATATAGTTTTCACCAGTGTAATTTAACCTAGTGTCAACCCAATCCATCGCTGTATAAAAACTGGAAGAGAAATCCTGGAATAAAGATTGGCTCGTATTAGTACTGGTATATGCCATCAGGGACGGATCCAGCTCATGGTCATGAAATATTTTCAGGCTCGATTCGCTCGCACTAATTTTACGGCAAATGCAATTGTATCATGTGGCCACTCTTGGGCTCGCCCGGGTATTTATTTATTTATTTATTTATTTATTTATTCTTTCTTTAGGCAGGGTAGCCCCTTCAATGCTAAAACACTGATTTCCAAGGAGGCCCTGCATCAAAAAGTACAACATTCTTAAGTTAAAAACAAATTTAAAATTACATATAAATACAAACATGTAAATAATATAAATTATTTTACGATACAACTTAAAAATTACATATGAACACACAGATAGATTATAATGCAGATGGAATAAACAAACTTATGAAGAATGAATCCTATGCTTAAATTGAGAGAGACTCATGGATTCATAATTACATTTAATATCAGCAGAAAGACTGTTCCAAATTTTAGCAGCACGTGAATTAAAAGTCCTTTTCCCTGCATTAATATTCCATGACACTTCGTGGAGATTAAAGTTGGTTTGACTCCTTGTGCCTTTAGAATGCATGCTATACATGAAATTAAATTGAGATGATATGTAACTTGGAGCCATACCTTTAAGGCATTTGAATATTAGAACCAACATTTGGTTAGACCATCTATCATTTAGTTTGTTCCATTGTAAGATACTCATCATATCATTAACAGGTGTTCTAATATCAGCAGATATGATAATGCGAGTTAATCTGTTATGCAGAATTTGAAGAGAGTTTGAAAGATCAGCACAACAATTTGACCAAACAGAGCTACAATAGTCGAAGTTTGGCATGACAAGTGCATTAGCAAGCATGATGAGTGTATCTTTTGGAACAAAATATTTAATACGTCTGATAATACCACAACGTTTAGAAATACAAGAAGACATTTTATTAATATGATTTGACCAAGACAAGATAGGGTCAAATGTGACACCAAGGTACTTAAATTCTTCGACACGCTCAATGTTATCATTATTATAATATACGTGAACATTTTTGAACTTTTCTAATATATGACGAGTACCAAAGACCATAAACTTGGTTTTCTTAGCATTTAAAGTAAGATTGTTACTCTTGAACCAATCAGCAATAATATTGAAGTTTGTCTGGAGTTCTGATTGAAGAGTAGAAGGGTCATTAGCAGTACAAAGAAGTGTGGTATCATCAGCATACATAGTACATTTACAATTTACAGTATCAGGTAAGCTATTTACAAAAATAATAAAGAGAAGTGGACCAAGTATAGATCCTTGAGGAATTCCAATATTGATGTTTTAAAGTTAGACAGTGTGGAATTAATATTTACAGCTTGAGCTCTATTATTAAGGTACGACTTGAACCACTCTAATACATTACCTCGAACACCATAACAATACAGTTTCTCAATCAAGAGAGAATGATTTACACAATCAAATGCTTTGTTAAGGTCAAGAAAAATTGCTCCAGTAGCACTTCCACTATCCATGTTTTTCAAAATATAATCTTCAACATCAATAAGAGTAGTTGCAGTGGAATGATTTGTACGAAACCCAGACTGATTATCAGATAGAATACCAGAGATTGTAAGGTATGAATAAAGTTGATTGTGAACAGATCTTTCAATAATTTTTGAGATAAGAGGCAAAACAGAAATAGGTCTATAGTTCCCAACATCTAATTTGTCACCAGCTTTAAAGATTGGAGTAACTTTGGCCAATTTCCAATTTGTTGGGAACATAGATGTACAAAGAGAAAGATTACAAATATAAGAAAGTGAATGACATATATACGGTGCAGCAAGTTTAAGAAGTTTGATACTAATATCATCAATACCAGTTGACTTGTTGTTAGGAATATCACAAATTTGCTTATAAACAAAATCTGAAGAAATAGAATTAAAGCTGAAAGAACTATCAGAATCTTTGATATTATTGTTAATATGTACATTATCAAATTTTTCTGCAAGTGTGGAACCTATTGAAGTGAAATAATCATTAAATACATTAGCAGTTTCTTTGACAGTAGATGTAAATTCATTATCATTTTTAACAGTAGTGGTAGTTGATGAAGATTTAGATGGTAAAAGTTTCTTTATCGTAGACCATAATTTCTTAGAGTTATTTACATTATTAGTTATGGAATCAGAATAAAATTTCCTCTTGAGACTTAGACGTAAATTATTGGCTTTGTTACGGTATATTTTGGCCATCTGCCAGTCATTAGGTTCATTACTTTTATGTGCTTTTGCATAATAATAATCACGATCTTTACAAATAGATAAAAATTCACTTGTTATCCACTCGGGTTGAGAGGTTTTCACACGCTTCTCTTTGATTGGAGCATGAGTATTACATGCTTCATTAAACATTGTTGTCCATGTTTGGAGAGCTTCATCTACATTTGTATAATTATTGATTATATTCCAATCTATATTTTTTACTGTATTTACAAATTCATGTTCATTGAAATGCTTGAAAGACCTAGATTTACATATCTTAGGAGATGACTTAATTTGCTTAATCTTACGTACAACAAAGATAAGATTGTGATCACTAATTCCCAGACTGTGAACACCAGAAGCACAAATAATTTCAGGTCTAGACACAAATGCAAGATCAATAATTGTCTTACTTTTATCAGTGACACGAGTAAAATCATGAATAAGTTGAGTGAGCTGAGAATGATTAGCAACACGTGAAACTTTTTTAGCATCAGCAGGTTTAGCTACATCAAGATTAAAGTCACCTAAAATAATAACATCATCATAATTAGAAGAGCAATTTTGAAACATAGCATCAATTTTATCAATATAGTCGGCTTTGGCATCAGGAACACGATAAATAGTACCAACAATAATTGGTTTAGTATGGGGAAGACAAATTTCTAACCAAAGAGCTTCAACATCATTAATATTTAAATCACTATTTACACGATAATTCAAACTATCCTTTACATAACAAACAATGCCACCATGGGTATTGTATACTCTATCAATTCTACACAAGTTATAACCATTAATTTTGACTTCACCATCATCAATATCATCTGTCAGCCAAGTTTCAGTTACACAAAAAATATCTATTTTGTTGTCATGAAGAAGAATATTAAGGTAATCTACTTTATATCTTAAACTTTGTACATTAAGATGAGCAATTTTTAGACCTTTATTGAGAACACACTTGAGATCAATAAATGGCTCATTACAAAAGGGGAGTTCATTTGAACATGTCCTATACAGTTAGCAACCTGGACAACAGATTCTTTTGTTTAGCAAGGCTCACTCAGTCATTTAATGTGGCAATACAAGCGATCGAATTTGGTGTTGAAACGAGCTAAATTTTGAGTTACACCTTTTCAATGTAAAATTAATTTTCTCGGCCAAATGAAATGCAATCATTTTTATTTTTTCAGTAAATGTCAGGTAAAATTGTAGTGCTTGATACTTAATTTTTTTTCAAATCCTAGTGTTAAACTTAGGCGTGAAATTCAGTCATTTCGTGTAAGATTTTCGATTTTGATAGGCTTAAACTCTGCCCGCGAGCCTTTTCTTGGATCAACCTTTTAGCTTTTCAAAGTAATATAGTTCGCTAATGAAGGATTTTTCCCAACTTTCTAACGCACATCACCGTGAGCGATATATCATAGTTTTGTCAGAATTTACGTTTTGATTTCACCATTTTTTCACCGGCTGAAATTTTTTCAAAATCAACGCGTGTAATATAAGGCTAATAATACTAGCATTGTGGGTCGATATCCCTGGGTTTAATAGGAATACCGGCATGATACAGTGTTGCCAGAACTTCAATATAGCAACGAAATTCCCAGGCCTAATAGCGCTCCTATACTGATCATGTTTATAGCACGATGAGGATATTTCATCATCACGTGAGTGATTCGGACCAATGTGTTGAAATTTGCTTCTCCTCAAAACAACTTTGCCCGAAGGCTTACATGCAATTGGGCAATATTTTAAACAAAACTTTCTTTTACAAAACATTATATTACGCTGTATGTTTTATGATCAAGCAAACTGTTTGCACTTCCAAAGAAATAACCTTCGTAACGCCCCGGCGTAACGCCCCAGACTTTCGTTATTTAAACGCCAGAAATAGATTGTCCTTATAAGAACCATCAGAGATTGTGGCTTATAAGAACCGTTCATTATCATTGTAAACTTAAACAGGTTTATGTTTTTAAACATCTTTATAAATTGATTGTTTTTATGTTTGTTTGTAAATTTCGTGCTTTACGCGCTTTGAGTTCCTCCTCAGAGATTGTGCCTTATAAGAACCATTCATTTTCATTGTTAACTTAAACAGGTTTTTGTTTTTAAACAAAAACCTGTTCAAGCAATTATTTAAAATTGCTTGCCTAAAAACAGAATAACTTGGATGTTAATACTTGACATAGTGTTTCAATTGTCATGAAGGTGACTGGGTATGGTGCCTTTTGTTTGTGTTTGTTTGAAACTGCTTTTGGAAACCCACCGAAAGTCATAGGCCCTAATGAAGCAGCCAAAACAATACCAGGTTAAACATGGAAGTTTATAAAAACGTATTAAATAACCTTAAGGAAAAAAACAAACATTTGTGGCAACAATAAGCCTTGCATTGAAAGTCATGGTTTAAGTGTGTTGATTACCACACCAAAGTTTCCCTACATACACCCCACTACCCACCTCACACACCTCTGCACCCACCCCACCCTATAGGCCTACATGTACATGATATTACATAATAATATATAGCATAGCTATACATTTAGGTATAGCGCTTAATTATGACAAATATGGTTAGGCCTATATATAGGCCTACATGAAAAAAAAAAAACAAACCCGAACACTGATGAATCTCTACAGAAACCCGAACACAAGTCTGAAGGGTGTAATGAAAATGGCAACCCGCGATGGGGGGGGGGGCGGTGGGTAGGTCATACAAAATTCACATGGAGATAGGAGGGACAGAAGATTAAAATCCCCTATAATAACACGCTAATTTTTCTAGGTTTGGACCGTGGATTTTCATGAACCTCAAGCGTGCGTCTCTTAATACGGACTAACCTAGGTAAACAAACACACAGACAGACAAAATGGTTTTCATAATCATGGAATCCATATAAATTGAAATTGCAGGCTATCACGGGAGCAAATTTTTAAAATTCACCTCATTTACCAGAAAACCCAATTGGGGATTTGGGCTACCAAATCGCTAGTCGAGCAATCTTCATGATCTTTGCTTTTCAATGGAAAATTGCCCTGGATGACAACAATGAAAATATCGACTATTTCTGCTGGTTGCGCACGAGATAAAAGCACCGAGTTTGACATTTTCAGAGCATGAAGGGAAAAAGGGTAAAATAAAAACGGAAATTCTGACAAAACTATAATATATAGACCCACACGATGTGCTTTACAGAGGTGGGAAATATCTTTCTTTAGCAAACTATATTAGTTTGAGACGCTAAAAATCAATTCCGTAAAAAGCTCGCAGGCGAACTCAAGGCCTATAAAAATCAAAAATATCACACTAAAAGATACAATTTAATGCTTAATTTTAACACCAGAATTTAAAAAAAATGTATATCCAAGCACCAAGTTTTTAACTGACATTACTGAAGAAAAAAAAATATTGCTTTATATTTGACCGAGAAAATTAATTTCATAGCAAAAGGTGTATCTCTGAATTGTGCTGATTTTAACATGTATCGATCGACTTTTAGCGCGACTAAGCATTTCTAAAGAATCGGTTGTCCAGGTAGGTGACTGTATAGAAACATGATTGACACCAATATGGGCCATTGTTATTATAATCAGTGACACAGTTATTATGAAACATCAATGAACATTGAATGCATGAAATGGTTTGATGAGATGGGATTATCTTACAAGTACACTCAGCACAAATTGTATTATTATCACTTGCGACTTTACAATGAGATGGTTGATGGGATGAATGGATCAGTGGCATTGTTAACTGTGTTAGTTGTGTCACTGTAATTATTTACACTATTATTGCACATATTATTATTTTCATTACATATTGGAGAAACATGGTTATTAAACACATTTGAATTACAATTACTTGGCATTTGCAGAAAAATTCCACAATCAGGATTTGAAGAAGTATCAACATTGAAAACACTATTAGCATCAAAATTTAAATTAGTTCCTTTGTTACAAGGGTTCATGTCCATAGGTTTTATGACACTGTCATTGTTCTTCCTCTTATTTGTAGAAGCATAGTTTTTGTTTATTTTATAGTCCGGTCCTTTGTGACGCGAAAATTTAAGTAGTTCATGTAGTTCCTAGCGAGAATGGCTGTCCCTTGTTTATTCAAATGCAAGTTATCTTGAGTACTCAAATGATCAAGTGTAATGTTGCTGTTGTCTATATATTTCCAGCCATTGGCATTACTTAGTATACATAGGCGTGAGTTAAAATTGGTTATCCAAGTTCTACTAACACGGTTGAGTTGTGTTGTAAGCGAAGAAATCACAATGTCAATGTCATATCTTATAGCGCTTATAAGATGGCAAAGTTTGTCTATACAGTCAGAAGGCGTGAAGGTATGAAGATCATTTGTACCGCAGTGGATGATAACCATCGTAGGCTGTGTTTCTTCTATCATGGCATCGATGATTTTAGTCCACAAACTCAGTGTACTTCCTGGTATACACCGGTTGACAAGTCTATATGTTCTTGACATTCGTCGACCATTAACAAACTTTGGTATAGAATCTATACGTCGGAAACGGAAAATTGTGCAAAAATGTTAATAACCAAAAAATCGTCAAAATATGTTTTTCCTTCCCCCTGGATCCGCCATTCAAATAAATTACAATAGGAGTCAAGAGTCCAGACGCAGGTTTCATCATGCCTCAAATCACTTTTTCATTGGTCAAATCAGTGCAGAGTAGGTTAGATATGAATATTGAAAGTTAGATCATATAGATGTCTTATAGATGAATTGACCAATGATGTCACATGTTTACATTCAGACCACCCTCTGTTGTTTCAAGCCAGGCAGAATAATACAGGAGTGTCTATGGCAGACTGCATTAAGCTTTTGGAAATCCAACTTTTAAAACCTTTGAAGTTTTGAGTGATATTATATATATGGTCGAATCCAACCAAAAAGTGTCCACGGGCCAAAAATAAAAGTCCGAAATAAAAATGTCTCCACATTTTTTTCCTTTTGCCCATTGATTGATGACATATTGGCCTTATAGGAACCAAAAGTGCCATTACTAATCTTGAAAAATAAATCCAGGACGTGTGATAGTAAATGTGATATCAAAACCCAATGTTACCTACGAATACCACTAGGATGCTTTCACTATCGCAATACTAATCAACCTAAAACAAATGGAATATTCCCATTAACGCTTTTTTCGTGTAATGTAGACCACAGGGTGTCAGGAAAATGCTAGCTCAACCAGAAAATATTTGTTTTTATTTTTATAACGCGATCAATATGATCTTAGTCAATTTATGCTAGTTTATTTTTGAAAATGAAGTTTAGGTCAGTCTCTGTATTTTATTTATCAAATGAGTATGAATCAATTTACACATTGTATAAGAACGAGTATGATATATGTTTTCAAGAATATTAGGAATTATACGCATACACCTAACGCTTTATACAATGAAAAGGTGAAGAAACCCGGGTATTCGTAGGTAACATGAGTGATTAACAATATCTATATTGAGTTTATAGGTTTAAATTTTGCTATTATGGTAATGAATTAATAAAATGGTAGTTTTTAGATCTCTTTTAGATGGTACGTCCAAATGAATAAATGCTATTACCTTAGATCAAAATTTTTTGATGCTTTTAGCAAGATTTTGACCACTTCATTTTGATATACAAGTAGTTAATCAGCAATTTTACATAATAAATAATTGTTGAATGAATCCGTATATGGGTAATAATAGTGTCCTGGGGTACCGCTTAAAGTTTTTGACAATTAATTTCCATTGGTAGGGACACTTCATTACACATGTCATGTATTATGCTGTATTCGTAAGTAACATTTCAGTATTTGTAGGTAAGAATGAGACTTTTGGTGGATATCGCAATCAAAACTTCATTTTATAAAGCACTTTGAATGTATTATTTTCTTTATGTGCGTTTATTGATACTTTAGACCCTATCATGTATTAATAATGTCGGTTCACAGCGGTTGAAAGAGGATTGAAGTAAGAAATAAAGGCACTAAAGTGACTTTAATTTGCTTAATTGCACACAAATCACTTAAAACCGTTATTGCAGACTTGTGAAGTCCATCTTGGAGTCAGTTACGTCTTGTGGCCTTTCGTTTGAGGGCAACTACAATTAGCTTTATACCAGGGTTCATCAATGTGTTGTCTAGATCATGAGACAATGAGAACAGTCGTTTTTTCCATGGTATTCGTAGGTAACCTTAGCGAAAACGTCAAAAGTTACCTTCGAATAAATCAATTTGGACACAAATTACTCAGAAACCAGAAGGTCGGTAAACATTTAAAATGAAGCACACATGACAGTTGACAAATCCAAGTATTTATCCCTTCTAATCTTCTTTGAATCTGATTTTTCTTTCAAATGAGCAGACCGTCGTCTATTTCAGTACATATTTTCACCAATTAAGCCGTATTCAGTTTTGCATGGTGGGCATGTATGTGAATTCGCAACTTTCATTGACATATGATTTGATAGCAAACATACAGGCCTTCGTTATGTACCAATATGGGCATTAGCATGAATGGCGGTGTTTCACAATACTGACATGATGTCAAAGTGTATTCGTAGGTAACATTCGGTTACCGAAATTTACCTACGAATACTTGCTTTTATTGTTGACATCTCAGAAATATTTAAACGCAGGTTATTGAAACTTGGTAGAAATAAAGAGTGTATTACCCTGCACCTATTGCTTAACTATTGTTTACTATTCTCTCACTTTGTGGAAATGGCACAGCTTTTAACATGTATTCGGAGGTAATGCATATTTTTTACCAAACCTACCTTTGTGCCATTTAGAATTTCTGGCAGCTAAACACAATAATAAAGATGTCCGAATGCAATGCATTTCAGTATTGGACATATCAAAGCTTGTATCAATTGCGCATTTATTAGTGATTTCCATTTTTAAAGATATATCTAGAGCTATGAAAATTGTATTCGTAGGTAATGTAAAAAATACCACTCAAAAAATTATCACAAAAATTCATAATTATGTACAAATATGTGAAAAATTGAACAGGCCATCTTTGAATACACACCTTTCAGGAAATCAATTTAGATTCAATCCAATAACTTCTTTTCATAACTGATTTAGATGTTTTTAAAAATACTTTAAGAAATATTTTGAAAAAATGGGTAAAAATAGCATGTTTTGGGGTCTCTGTGTCTAAGTTTTACACAGAAGGGGGTCTTATTATATATGGCGCGAAGCGTATGATCAAGGCGAATAAACACAATACAAAAACGAATGCCAATTGATTAATACTTTCAAGTTATGGCCCTGAACATGCCGTGTACACTTTTCGTTGGATTCGACCATATATAGCTTGATGCATTTGTAAACAAGTATGATAACATTTTTAGTATTATTTGCGTTGAAACCATGCAAAGTTAATGAAACAAATCAGCTTCTTCAATGTAAACTATTGTGTTTTTTATGCCTGGCACCTCACTAACGGCAGGAAAATACAATTACAGGAATGGTCTATAAACTACGTTATTCCTCTTACCATAGTGCGTTCCTCAAGTGGGCCAATACTTTCCATAAAAACAATAAGAGACACAGTTGTTGGCGGACCTGAAAAATCAAAACAGATATATTTGTATGATTGCGTGTTAATTGAGAAACAAGTCAAGAACATAAAAATGTCACTAACTTCTAATGTTTGCCGAGTGCTACATAATCAGGCTTTTGCCCCTAATTTATAGAGTATTCATCTTCCTCTTAGGCAGGTCCATCCCAGGGAAAAACTAACATCTTTCCCTACCAGAACCACACTTGGCACATATTTTGCTTGGGTTAATAGGATAAATAAAGCCCACTGGTTATCTCGATTTTCCCCCAAATGCAAGATGGCGCCCAAAATCACCACGTGTTCACCATAAATATGACTATATATTGCGTAATCCTATAGGGACACGACATTACAAATACGATGGGTGCCAACAAACTTAAGATTAGATAGCTATTATGCAACTTTCTTTCGTTAATGAAACAGCCGAGTGATAGTCCTTTTTGTCACGTTACAAAACTTTATTGCTGACCCATTGATTTTCACCTTCTGATGCATTGTGGGGTTCCAAAATGATACTTTCTTTCAATCAAATTGATTTGGAACACCGCAATGCGCCGGAAGGCTGTGATCGATGGATCGGCAATGAAGTTCATTGATCATTCGATTTTATTCTTGGTTATATATTTAGTTCATATTGTTGCTCTTTTGTTTAACATGTTTAAGGGATGAGCCTATAGGAATAACGACCAAACAAAGAAATTCTTGTTTATGCCGTAATATTGTAGTCTTTCAACCCTTTCACAACTTCAGCTGTGTAACTTACAAAAATTCCCGCTAAAAAGTGGTTCTTTTAATTTTAGAAAATACATTAATAATCGCATTGGACTTTTCGTACTGATCGTACTATAGTGACCACCAGCCTATAATGTTCTAATCACACTATAGACTGGGATTACATGTGACGTCATTGCCAGGCAATTGGTCTCTATTGTTCCTTGTCCGGAAATATGCCCACGCAGTCAGGGACCGTGCTTTTAAAACGCCCGCCAGATCACAATAAGGCCATTGAACTGCGTAGTAGCCATACGTACTCACTGAAGTATAACGGTGGCACGTTCCCTTACCGACTCATTATTAATGTGTGGAAAGGGGTCAGGGACGGCATTCTGATCATTCTAATCCTTTCTTTTGAGGTCAATAGATAAAAGAAAGGCCTTGAACACAGGTGCCGAGTTGTAGATAATATTTAATCATCAAAGCTGATGGCATAAGAAAATTCCAGGAGGCAGCGCTTATTATTTCTTGTAAACACAATCTAATGTGGTACTCACTACATGTAGAAGGCCAAGGGTCTGCAAATTAGTGCATGAAGCTAGTAAAGATATAGCTTCATGTTCAGTTTAATCAATTAAAATACTATGGCTGGATATCAAAAGAATCGCGAGGCATTATTTCTTGTTATGGACGACAAGTATTAATTTTTATATTATTATGACAAAATCCAGTCCCTTCTCAATTGAATAGGCTCTGAGATTAGACTTTCCTTTCCAAAAATAAATTATATGGCCTAGAGGACATGATATAGGCCTAATATTCGGTATCCAGAAACCTTCACAGTCCGAGCGGCGCTTGCACTCGCATCGCATTAAACTAGACAAAGTTCGCTTAACTGAGGCCTGCTTCAATTGCCAACCTTTATCGAGGGGCGAGTTTGAGGTTTCATAGTCATCTATTACCTATACCATTTTTCACCCGATGTGGCAGTGATGTCAACGCGTTGTGAACAGCTGTTTCGCTCGCGCATCTATGCGGTGTCTTTAAGCGCGTGCGTATGTACACCAGCGCCATCGAACTCCAGCGAGTGATGCTGCGCTTAATAAAATTCGTATAGACCTTTTTCCCTCTTTCCCGCCATGCACTATTCCAGGGGGTATGAGTGTCGCAAAATACATCATCTCCCCGGGGGAGTACAGAGTTATGTTCATTGCATTCTGGAAAACGGACATTTCGGCTGGTGCCTTCATCACAAAAAAGGACGAAATAAAATAAGTTCTGTAAAGTATGACTACCCTGATATTGTTGTAATGCCTTATGGGAAATACTTCCAGAATTGGAATGTTTCCAGAAAAGGAAACTCGGCCGAACTGTTAAAGGGTTGCAAAATATTAAAGTAAGACAATACCTTCATGGTCAGGTCTGATGCTATGGTCGTAGCCTGTTAAAAGTTCTTGAATTGTTGCCGTTATATTTGAAGCTACAACAGACCTAATAGAAAAGTATATAATAATAGGAAATTAAAGTGTTAAGGGTAGACGAGGTATTGTTGGTCGAAGCAACCTAAAAATCGATTTTCATTATCTAGATCAATATATTATTGAAAAATAAAACCTTAATGTTTTGCAAAAGTTTATTCTACAAACCGTATACTTTGTAAACTTGCTTAATTTATTGTTGTTAATGATTTATGTACGTTTTACAAAACTGTTGTTGTTTCAGCCCTCTTTACAACATAACTCAAGAACCGCAGCACCTATAAAAGTATATCTGTGATATTTTAATTCTTCTATACACTCGCTATGAATTGAGCAATGCAGTTTTTGCCAAAGCTCACTACCATTCGTAAGATGCTGTGAACTACCAAATCACAACAGTTTAAAATAATTAATAACCTTAAGTATATTATTTGGTTAATCAATAAACTTTGGCTCCTCCTCGTACAGTTGTTGACAGTAGTGGCACCAGGAATTTTTTTCCGGCGGCATCAGAGGAGGCTTAAAGGCATTCCTACAATGTACTATGATTGGGAAATTTGATCAATATAACCTAATTTTAAAGGCAAAGTCCCCATTGCCACACACACAAAATGGTAATTTTAAAACTGCAGCCAACAAGCTAATAGTTGAGACTTATGACTAATATTTGATTTTCTTATAGGAAACATTCATATTGTCCCACTGCATTAATTTTATTCCTAAGTCTCGATGTTTTGAATGTTAAATAAAAGGATGAAAACACCAGATATTTGCACACAATCCCAATGCAAGGTATGATCAACTGTGCCACATGTGTACAAAAGCCAGACATACAAGGTCAGAAACCCCATTGGGTTGTGGGAATGTCTTTAAACATCCTCTGCGGCGGCATTGAGAGACAACGTTTTTCCGAGGGGAAAATCTGAAAATACGCCACAAATAGTGGAATTTTCATTCCTTGGTTATACCATACTGATTATTGAGCAAATCCAAAATTGTAAGAACCCATCCCCTTTATGATGATAGGGGGTTGTATAATTATAATGGAAGGGGGTGTTTGCTTCAAATATATGGCAGACTGGTGTAACTCCACTGCAGAGTTGTGATAAACTAGGTGGACTCATCATTAGAAACGTCAACATTAGTATTATTTAAAAAAACATTATACATATCAATTTGTTAGCGTTCTTTAGCAAAGTCATAGTTCATTGAATTTACAACTGTATGACAAAACAGCCGAAATCAGTAACTTTTTGCACAAGAGATTGGCCATTGCTCATTCTAATTAAGCTAGTATTATGGCCAATATAAGTGTGCTCTTTCATTTAATGAACAATCTGAAAAATATTGTAAGGAACACTTGAGGTTTTGACTTTTAAAACCTATATTTTGGTCAAAATATGTGCTTGGATAGGTAGTTTTTAACAACAGATTTACCACATTCGCGTTGCTCTAACATTGAATTGCGTTATCTGTTGACCTAATAAAAAAAAGTATTTTTAGGGAGACGTGCTAGTTTTCGTTCGATATCAAACATTTTCTGATTGGATGAAGGGAACACTTTTTTACAAAAACCAATCACAGACGTCTATTTCCCACTAGATCTCACACAGCTGTTATGATGCTTTTCACTCAACCGTGTAGTATAACACAGACTGCGTGGAGACTAGACTCGCTGTGTTGGAAATATCTGTATACTCAGGTGTATTATATTATTATTATCCCAATTCCACTATATGGGGGCTAGACACAGGCCTTCAACATCATAGGCGAATTGTGCGTGTAAGAGTATAGTATCGCTATTTTTTAAGACTGTTCATATATGACATTTAAATGTCACGGATGAACATTAAATTATGTCATTCACTAGGAGCTCATTCACCTTAACTGGAACATCATAGGTGCCAGTAGGCCTACTGATAGGTGCCGTCATCAGTTGTTGCACACGCTAGATAGGTTCCAATTCTCAAAAATTATATTATTATTATTATTATTATTATTATTATTATTATTATTATTATTATTATTATTATTATTATACAGATATACATTTCTTGCCAATTTTAAAATTATAAAATGTGAAAATAATGAGCGAAATGTTAAACCATTTTATTTCATTTGAAGTCCCATTCAGTGATCCCAGCGCAAGTGTAAAAAAATTAAAATTGTTTATAAATTGTTTAAAAGTGAAGGACAAGTCATCATTTGGTATTTTTGAAATGAAAATTTGGCACCACACGAAGAAAACAGCAGAATTGTAGACGTTGAAGCTCCATTAAATTACAGATTCGTGTAAATGCACTTTATTGTGTCTTAAATACACGGCTTTCGACTGAACCACTAGCAGACTATGTTAGCACATCTATGGCAAAGACAAAGGTACCAAAACGTCCGGATGAGCAAATCACTGAATGGGCCTTTAATAATTTATCATAATATTGTGAAACTTCTAGCTACTTTGAAGTACCGCTTGAAGTATAGCTAAAAATATTTATTTTCTTTCATGCATGTGTGAAAAATGCATAGTTTGCCTGTCAATTGCTACATTGCACGCGAATCCAGTCAGGTTTAGTAACAAATAAATTTCAACCTACCTTTGGGCAAGTATCGCTAAAATCAGCAGCCAAAGCATCTTGTTGTAATCCCAGTAATTATTCCACTCTATGGGGGAGGGGATTACACACAGGCCTTCAACATCATAGGCGAATTTTGCGTGTAAGAGTAGTGTCGCTATTTTTAAATATGATATTTAAATGTCACGGATGAACATTAAATTGCGTCATTCACCAGGAGCGCTTTCACCTGAACTCACTATAGGTGCCGTCATCAGCTGTTGCTCACGCAAGGTTCCAAGCCTTAAAGACATTTTCTCCCATGATGGAACTCTCCCCTAAACTCTGTTTAAAAAAGGGTTCTTTTAAACTGAAAGGACCCACTTCTGGTTTTTGTTTAATGGTTCTTTATCCCTGTGCAGTATATTTTTGGGCATAAATATCATAGTAGAACCTTTTTTTATTTCCGTTAAAGGCTCCATCAGGAGAGATTTAGTCCCTTAGTAACCATTTCTGAGAGCGTGTGGGCATAGGCTATAATTACAAAAGTCAAATTCAAAAAATTCGGTTTGAATTCAATTAAGATCCAAAAGGTTCTTTAACGTTGGCACGCTTGCAGCCATAGAGGGGGTTAATAGCCTTGACATTGACAATGATGTGCTAAAAATACCGAAAACGACGTCAAGAAGGATATCGCGGGTTATGTGATATCCTTTTTGGGGCGCTCGCTACGGCGGCGCCCCACTATTGTCTTGTAATGCAAATTTGAGCAACTCTGAAATTTGACCACTGTGTTGACCTTTAACCTTGAATATGGCCGGAGTGCCGGGAATTATTTTTGTTAACATCTTGAATGTGTTAAAGGACCATAAAAGGAAGCTAAAAAAGTTGGTTTGGTAGAGTCCTGGGGGGTCGGGGTCATCATTAAATTCCCGTAGATATCTGACTAAAAGTTTACAATGCAATACAATGATAGGATTGATTTTGAAGCAGGCTTTTCCACCCTATTGGGCTGTTACAACACCAGTTTGATCCATTATGGATTTATGTTTCCCACTACTTCAACTTTTGGGGACTTTTAATATGTTCTTTAATATACTTTCCTGAAATGAATGGTGATTAAATGATTTCTGTTACAATTAGTGGTTGGTGATTTTCTTTTGATTTGATTTTAATTTGATCTTATAGTATTAGACTAGCTTAAAACTTACTTGAATAATAGAAACATTTGCAAGCATCTTACTAATTCTTGTGAATCTGAACTGAAAGATATTATTAGGAGTTCCTCAAGGATCAAAATTAGGTCCATTACTTTTAATTGTTTGTGTAAATAATTAATACTTCAACTTTCTTCGCATAAAAACATTAAACCTCAAATGAATATTGTCAACGAAGAACTCATGAAATGGGCAAATTATTGGTTCAAATCCATGAAATTGTCAGTAAATACCAGTAAAACCAATGCTTCACAAATGACATCAATCAAACAAACTAATAATATAATCTTAGGCAATACATATTTAGAAAGAGTGCAGCATACAAAATTTCTGGATGTACTAATGATGAATGTCTAACATGGAAATGTCATATTTTTGGCTGTCGGGGTGGGAAGGAACCCGAGGAGTACGAGGTGACCCCTCGCTTCGAGGTCACAACTATTGTTTATGGAATTGCTGAACATTTAGATTGCCATACATGCACATCTACAAGGATACGGTCTAATAGATGACACCCAAAATCATGCTGTTGCCCAAATCTAGACCACGCCTACGGGATATCACTTTTAGAACACTGGTTAAAACATCTATACATTTTATCCAACATTATGTAGTTTTGACTCAACATTTGTTAAATTTACCTATATTTCTGAAAATAAATGCAAATGTGGGTAAAATTTACCTATTAAATGCCTCTGTCACACATATACGGACTGAGTCATCGTACATCGCCGTATACAAATATTTTATCACGGTGGCAAAATTTGGGTGGGATTTGGGGTCCTATTTCCTTTCGTTTCTCTATGCGTTTATTATTATATGATAATAATCCTTCAGGCGTTTGTACAGCTCTCACAAAATGAGCATAAAGTTGACAAAATAACTTTCTGAGATATTCCAGATTTGAAATCCTTATTTTATACCCTCTAAAATCCATGATACCAAACATGTAGGGTGGCTTCTTGCTTTGGTCTCCGAAAATCAATATTTCTTCTAGAATTTCTTTAGTTTTTTATTGAATTTTGTCATGTTTATCAGACTGTATATTCTATAGTGTCCTGGCGACTTTATGCTCATTTTGCAACATCAGGTCATTATGAGTTAAGGCTTTTTGGCTCTCAACAGTCGAATTATTAATTTTGCATGTTGACATCTTATGATTCAAAAATCACATAAAACGTCCAGTAATATGCATTAAACGCCAGAAACGTCAACGCAAATAACACTCTTGCTAATTTATCCATGTGCTCGGCACTAAATCCTGTATACTCCGGCTTCGATGGTCCGTTTGAAAATTCCTTTGCGTGTGCTCCGCTTTTCTCATTTGCTGATGGGCTGGTGCTGTCGTTCGTGCAGATGCTGTCGTCGGGCTTTAACTCTGATGCATCATTAGATTTCTTC